>NC_069137.1:15546711-15846711 GCF_026914265.1 Mya arenaria
CGGTTTCTGGTTGATGCCATAATATATACCTAATAGGGAAAATAATGTCCCGAACAGTACATTTAATGTACTTTGCCGTGACAACGCGGCAAAGTAGTCAAAATATGGGGACAAACTGGTACTCAGCTGCACACAAAGTGTCATTGCCCAATAGGCACATACTAGGAACATACGAGATATGACCTTAGGCTATTTATGTGATGTTCAAAGTTGGGGAGCGGTAAATATTATTTTTTATGTATGCAAAATATTCCTCTTTCGTTAGAATGTTCATTAAACAATAATGCCTACTTGTGCGACAACCAGTAGGCGAAGGCCACTATTTCCTGTTCAGGACTTCAGTGTCGCGTTTAAGTGCATTCTAGGACGGTAACAAGAAAGCAAAGATCGCTTTATGTTCATTTCAGGATGTATATGTCTTTGTTATATTTTACAGGGACTTGATTTACATTATGAATGCATGCATGTGCTTTAATTTTTATTTACATAAATTTTAAATAAAACAAGTATAATCACAAGTTATTTGTTATTAATTAAAAACTGTTTTGACATAATTATATACTGAACTATCATTCAACTAACATTCATAACGGTGTTAAGGTGTTGCACATTTTCACGACTTTATGTTTTATGTCACCAATAAATTGCGCATGCTGTTTTGTCTATAAATTGTTTGTTCGACATACCGTTAATCCTTATCCCGACTTAGGATTAACGGTGTTTAATGTGTATATTGACATCGGCTTACGGATTATTGCCCTAGTAGAAACAAACCCGAGACATGCTAGTACAAATCTTAACTGAACTAAACATAAAGGGATATACGCCATGACTGGCAGCAAAGAATTCTCATAAAACGGACATAGTAAACATCCATTAAACATTAAGTGTTGTAGGCGATCTATATCATTCGAGTTTTAAGAACTATGTTTGGGAAAAATACAAGAATATGAGGATAATGGGGATATATAGTACATGTGGAAAATAAAAATATTGGAAATATATTGTCATAAAGTTATTAAAAACTATCGAGTAAACTGGCGAGGAGGAAACAAGTCAATGATTATGAAAAAGTGTAGAAATCTAACTGCTATGCGATTTTGGTCAAAAGAAACGCGTCAGTTAGAAACTAGCAATATATGTCTGAAGATCTCAGCAAGTTGATACCAAATTCTGCAAAAACAGTGATATCTTGCCACCGACTTGTAAAGTATGCCTATATGAGCAAACAAGTAATCTTAATAATTATTACAATACGCTTCAAAAAAGTGATACGTTTGGAATCGTTCCAAATTATCCAAATAAATATGTATTTCTTGTAGCACCATAACTTATGACAAAATTCTAATTACCATTACTTATTTGATATATATTCTAGCATGGCAAATACTACTTTTACTAACCTATTAGGCTGAGGTTAATATTCATTTAATTTTTAGGTGATTATCATCTCCATCCTTTAATACCATTAGTGTATCCACATTTCATCAGAGCATTGCTTCTACATAAAATATATTATATTATAATTTATATATATTGGATTACACAAAATGTAATGAACCATATGCCAAATTATGTTTTATCAAACACCATACCTTTTGGGCAACATGCTATTTAACCATCTAATAACAAGTACAAGTTTCCCAAAGGTTGCACCCATGTAACCCAAAGGTCGGATTTGTTTAAATATTCCGTAGACGATTTACAATCTTTTTCTAGAAAGGTCACGGTTGCTCTACTGCTCTACACACGACAATTTCACATATACCATGTTGAAAGTTGATGGGGGGTCGACACTCTAGTTTCCTTTTACAGTTGTCTGAACTTACAAAATAGTGACCTCCACCTACTAATTGTGGTCCGCGTATCCACAAAATAGTACTAGCACCAACTGGCCGATGCCCTAGTAGAAGCATGAGACGTACCTGTCCTGAATTGAACATAATGTGACATCCACGATGACTTTATGCCCTAGTGGGTTCATAAAAGGAACAAACAGAGCAAATTCAGCTGTTCATATAGTGTCATCCGCATACAAATTGTCACCCTAGTACGCACAAAATAGAACATGATATTCGTGAACTGATTGTTTATGACCTCCGCCTACAGGGCATCACCCTGTTACGCACATGCTAGCGTTAAATGCAATAAGAATTAATATGAACCAACTGGTCTAAGGCCGGACATACATTGACATCCAGGTACTGGTGGATGGGCAGACAACTGATAGAGACAAACTTGTTTCAAAATGGGTTTATTGTGACGTCCGCCATTCCTCGTCGCACTATTATGCACATAATTGAGTCAAACGGTAACATATATTGACAATCTGTCAACTGGTTGTCATCAAAGTAAGCACATAATAAGAACCTACCGTACATGAACTTAATTTTATTGACCTCCGGCTGTTGTCCAAGTTAACACATATAACACATATAAGGATATAACAGTCATGAATTCAAGTTATGACCTCCACGTACTGGTTTTTGTCCTATTAAACAAATGATATCCATTTGCTATTGGTTTTGGCCCTGGTAGTCTCATGATACCGACATACTAAGTATGAGCCAAAACCAGAGTGATATCAGCCTACTGACATCGCCTACTATTTATCTGCCTTGTCGGCACATAATAGGGATCTACTGGGCCATATCGGAACACATGGTGACCTCCACCAACTGGTTGTAATCCTACCAGCTGCATTGTAGGGACAAACTAGACATACTGTAATCATATAGTGAACTGCGCCTACTGCTTGTCGCCATAGTAGGCGAAAGAAAACGACATACTAGTCCTGTCTAAAATAAGTGACCTCCGCCTACTGGTTGTTGCACTAACTGGCACAAAATAGGAAAATACTTCGATTAAAGAAACCAAAAAGCTGAGACTTTCGCCAACCGGTTTTCATCTTCGTAGACGCAAAATAGCGACCGAATAGACATGATAGTGATCGCCCCTACTGTTTTTTCAATAGAAAGCAAATAATAGGGACGGACTATTTCGAGACTATAAGGCAAATTATAGAAAGATCATAGACGTGAAACCGAACCGAACTGGACATAGTTAGTTTTGCCTACATTTCGTTGCACTTGTAAGCACTAAAAACGATATACGAGCTGCACACATACTTCTGCATAAAACATTTCAACATAACTTTTTTGGTTTAGTATAGCATGACACGTACTACTGTTACTGACCACAGATTTTCTGAGACCTTAACAATATTTTTAGGCTAAATATTCATGTCATGTCTAGGAAGTTAAATATCAGATATACCTTTATGTCCAGTTATATAAAAATGCATTTACACAGCATTAGAACAATGAATTTACAACGACAAAAATATAAAACACAATAAAAATAAGAAATGCGATAACATTACATGTAAAAACTCGTATGCAAAACTATATTCTTTTTGAACACAAAACTTACTTTCGGAAAACAGAAGATTTGACCATCTGGTAACATCATTTCATGTCTTTCAAAAGTTGCAACAATATTACCAAAAGATCGGATTTGTTTA
Organism: Mya arenaria; assembly: GCF_026914265.1. Classification (NCBI taxonomy): domain Eukaryota; kingdom Metazoa; phylum Mollusca; class Bivalvia; order Myida; family Myidae; genus Mya; species Mya arenaria. The sequence goes on from NC_069137.1 coordinate 15,550,235, forward strand.
TAATATATTTTAGACATTATACAAAATCACATAAATAACCAGCCTATGCTGAACACAAAATGATCTCCCTACTGGTTGATACCCGAGATGGCATATATCTTAAACCGCAGCATACTACTAGTCGCCCGAGTAGGAACATAATAGCGGCATTCTATCCCTGAATAGAAGACCAGAAGACCTCAGCCAACTAGTTCTCGAAATTTTGGGATCATAAAAGGGACATTTCAGTCTTGGGACAAAACATGTAGGAGTCTTTACCTGAAAAAACATTCCCTGAGCCTGAGGAGAGTATATAATGACCTCATACTTCTGATTGTTGCCATAGTTTACTCATTATAGAGAGTTACTAGACGTGAACTGGGCATAAAGTGACATCAAACTACTGGTTATCGCACTAATAGACACATAATTGTGACGTACTTGACCTAAAGTGAATATGCAGTAACCTCCGCATGTCCTAGTGCCCTAGTGGGCATAAATAAGGTCATCATTCAAGCTCGAACATTAGCAGGCCATACTGCTTAATACGCAAGTATCTTTATCATTGGAATATACTGGGCCTGAGTAAACGTATAATAGCTTGCACGTACCGATTGTCGCCCTCATGTGCACATTTAGTGAATCAGCCTACTGGTAGTCTCTCTGTTCGGCACAAATAAAGACATACCAGACCTGATTTGATCGCATAAATATTGACCGCCGCCTACTGGTTGTCGCCCAGGTAGGGATTCAATAAGGACATATTATGAGTCCTGAACTGAACAAAGAATGATATCCGCCTAATTTTACCGTTCTAGAAGACACAGTATATGGATATACTTGGCTTGAACTAAACAAATTGTTGAGAAGAAATATAGTTGGAACATACTAGGTTGAACTGATCATACAGTGTCATCCTGGTTATGCCTGACGCCCTTGCATATGCATAAAAGAGACTTACTAGTCCTAAACTGAATGTATAGTGACTTCCGGCATGACCTTGGACCATAGCTTATGCTCATTCGGAGCTCCTCGGCCATTTTTTTCAAAAACAACCTCGGATGTATTTGGACGGTTTACATACTAAAAAAGAGGTACGTTTACGTCCGCTGCAAGTAGATCGCGTAGTGATTTTATTTAGTAGTTAAACTTTATGACTTTACTCTTGGAAATCTTAATTATGTTTGCAATAATATACTTCAATGACAATCAGTTTAAACTTAGATCAGTAAACACAATTCTAAAACACTACATTTCTAAAATGATTTAATTAAAAAAATACGAACTACTTTAACTGATGTACCGACAAACATCCGAGGTTGTTTTCAATAAAAATGGCCGAGGAGTTCCGAATGAGCTTATACTAAGCTTAATCTGAACAAATGGTGACCGCCGCCTACTGGCTGTTATCCTAGTTTACACATATAAGGGAAATACTAGACATGAACTGACAAATACAACCTTTGGGTAACATCGTTGCGACCTTTGGGAGACATTGGAAATTTTCACCAGAAGGTCATTTCTTCTTCTCGCTAATAGTCAATGCGCGTTTAATAATAATATATTATTGTTAACGTATTTTTATGTAACATGTTTTATTATCCCAGTTGTTATTTGATAAATATATTTGAGTTTTGTTTTGTTTTTGAACCAACGTTCTGATGAAGTGGCTACACGCGTTTTGATTCGGACGGAGAATTGATTTTTGCTTTTTTGATTTGCTAGATATCACACCTTATTAATTCTTTACTTAGGACTTTTAAATAAGGCATCGTTTATTGTTACAAACAAATATGAATAGCATGGTACTTCAAATTAAATTTCTTTGACGCGTACCAAATAAGACGTTTTCAAATATATATACAATCGAAATCCTTTGTCTCGATATATCAGGGACTGGCCATAATACTTCGAGCCTCGCGAATATTGAGCCAAGCGATATTGCGTATTGTATGTGTATATTCATACGTTAAAGAAAGACTTGTTAACCTCGTTTGTTGTTTGCTACGTTATCTCCTAAAGACTAATTATTACCGTGTGCATATCGTACAGTTCACAATATGACAAATTTGATCATATGAAATAATTTGATTTTTTTAAATTTATTTACGCAATAAAATTATATAAACCCATCCATAGAAAACATAAACAACTAATCTTGATACTAAGTTAGTAGGAATACGTGTGAATAGCTTAGGTTGTACCGAGTCCTCTCAAGATTGCTCAACATTTGACAGTTGTATTAATTCTTCCATTTGGAGAAACCTTCAGCGCAATAATTTTATCTGAAGACGCCTGATTAAAACACAATCAGATTTATACCTGTACTGACATTACTATTAAAACGCACATAAGATGAGTTTGGACATACATAAATGTGACATAATGCAAATGTTACGAAAGTTGAATAGGAGATGTTAATCCGACGTGTTTATGATCAATGCGTACTTGGTTGATTTCAAGATGTTAACAATAGTAAAAAGCTAGAAACGTATGTACTTATGAAAATAAGTGTTGTATGTGAGCCCAATCTTAACTATATTAATATAATCAAACATAATATAGCATGTATCAATCTATTAAACTAACACAGTGGGCGATTTGTTAAACACGAAATCCTCGTGCACGTTCTTATCAATGAGATATTTATGTCAAATTTGTTCTTATACATGTATTCAACAATATTCAACCCCTATATTTTAATCAGGCATGTTATTTACAAACTTAAATTATTATTGTGTAAATGAAAAGTTAATGATAACTTGTATTATATATAATAGCAATATTCAAATATTCAAAGTTTATTGGCAAAGATCGGCATACAAATGCCTATTGCCATTAAACACATAGTCATGGTGATAATATACACAAATAGAAACACACAAAGATTCAGTAATACAGTACATATAATACAAAAAAAAGACACAAAAAATAAAGCAAAAAACAACAACATAATAATAAGCCAATTGGTTTATACTTAATTATTTCATTAAATTTTAGAAACAGTTAAGGTTCCAGGGTTGATTTTCTTAATTCCATTGAAAATTTGATAAATCTTACAATATTAAGTAACTTACAAGTTGATTTGTTTAGTAAAACAGATTTTAACATATTTATAGAAGGCCAGGAGGTGTTGCCTAAGTAAGTTTGTCTCAATCTATTGTATAATTTAGAACATAACATAAAATGATACTCGTCTTCTATCATATTTGAAGAACAACATTTACATTTTCTGTCAACTCTGGCAGTACCAATATATCTACCAGTTTCAATTTCAAGATTATGTGCTGATAACCTAAAACAAGTCATATATTTTCCTAGCCTATCATGTTGAATTTGTACAAGATAATTTCCAAATGATTTTTTTTCGTTAAGTTTACAATTTAATGAAAGTTTTGGCATACTATTTATAGAAGCATTCCATTCTTGAATAAACTGATCACGAATTCTACATTTAAGTAAAGGAAGATAATTTATGTTTACATCGAAGTTTAGTCTTATATCCATAAAACCAAGATGATCAATAATGGAATTTATTCTCTTTACCCAAGAATAATTATTTATATTAGCATTCAAATCATTATATACCATATGTATTGGTGAATTTACACTTTTTTAACCAAAATTTAACCTATCGTACCTTGCATAAAATGGATAAAGGAAATCTGCCAAGCTCACCATATACAGCAGCGTTAGGGGTTTGTTGCTTTACACCTAAAATATACTTAAGAAATGTAATGGGTAGCTTGTCAACTTCCTTAAAGACATATACCCCCCATACCTCTGAACCGTACAGTAAAATTGAAACAACCATAGCGTCAAACAAAGACAATTTGGTTTTAACATCGAGATGAACTTTGTCAAACAATGACAAGAGACTATGGCAGGCCTTTAGAGCTTGATCATTTAGCATTTTTATTGCATGTGACATATTGCCTGTATAATGAAAGTTAACACCTAAATAAGTAAAGTTATCTACTATATTTACCAATTCATTGTTAATATAGAATTGTACATTTCTAGCTTGCTTCCGTTTTTCAAAAAACACAAGTTTTAGTTTTATTTACATTGATTTTTAAACCCCATTTAACAGAATAATGATAAATAGCATCCATCTGGGCTTGTAAACTTGCTGGATCTGTGGTAAATAATACAATATCATCAGCGAATAAAATCATATACATTAATAAAAGTTCTAAATCCTTAGTAATAAATGCTTGAAAATTTAAATTCTCAAAGATATCATTTATAAACAATATAAATAAAAGAGGAAAGAGGTTCTCCTTGTTTCAGACCGACTGTTACGTCGAAAAATTGGGAAAATTCCAACTCGCCAGCAGAGCATAGTTTAACACATGACTGTAAGTCAATGACATTTTTATGTTTATGCTAATAAAACTTAAACTTGACTCTGACATACATTAAACGTCTGTATTCGTACCAGCTAAAGACAGAAATTAAAGTGAAAGCATGTTTGCTCAAACTGTTAAACCATTTAAATATGATAATGATTATAATACCAATCAAGCAAATTTAATCGATCAGCGCCTCGGCTTGGGGCGCAATTTTTACACCTTACTTAATATATTGCTTAACGCTATGCCTCTATAATTTTTATATGCACTCGCGTTACCACGCGTTCTGTTATGTTATATATTGGTGTTATTATTACCCTCTCCTAATGACTCCGGGTATTCTGCGTTATCTAACACTATGTTTTACAATTTGAGCAAATTTGGCTGAACTAATTTCAAATGAATTCTTAAAATAAAACGCCATTAACATATTGATGCCGGGCTCTTTCGATATAGAAGATATAAAATTCTTAAGTTCTGTTTCCGAGAATATCCCATCTAGCGACTCATACGCCTTAAAAGGCATTTTTTGTTTTAATTTTTCGCAGCACCAAAAGGTTTCTAAAATGCTTATACAACTCATCTATAGATAAGCCTTCTGAGCTGAGTATACTTTTCTTGTACTGAGTTTTCATTTTTTTCCCAAACTGTTTTGTTTTTGTTATTGCCATGTTAGCAATTCTACACCCTCAATTTATGTATTATTATTATTATTATTATTATTATTATTATTATTTATTTATTATTATTATTATTATTATTATTATTATTATTATTATCGCGCGGTTAATCGTTACTGTGCGACTGAAGTAAATTTAAGAATGAATTACGTTTATCGTTATCACACGCAATGTGTATACTGGGGATATCCAATTGATCAAGTACTTGAATTCCTGTTTGTAAACAAATACCTTATAAACATATTGTTATTGCCGAGTGGTCATAGAATTGTGTGGAAGGAAGTATTTCAAAGTTGCTCAAAAGAGAGAAATATCGATAGTTAATGAAAAAATAATCTACCGGGTTATTTGCTTTAGTTTTATTGAAAATAAAGTCGCTTATTTTACTATCCTTACTAGTAACGTTTTTACGTGGTTGTCTGAACATTTATCTTTATGTAGGAACATTTGTCAACATTTGTTCGAATTGCTCGTTGTCTATATTATTATCAGTTTCAGTTTATTGGCAATATCAGCAAATACATGCTTTTGGCCAAAATTAACATCAAATATCACATAGATGGCCACAAAAAAAAAGAAATGAGAAAATTATCAACATACAAACATATGAGTATTTGATAACTATAATTTTAGGCTACACATGGTTACTCACACATGCTCACATTACACATATAAAATACATACATATATTAATACAATCAAAAATCAAAAATGCTACTGTATGTAATCAAAACTTATGAAGCCAATTTCATCCGCCATGCGGCCGTTTAAATTGCAATTTAATGCAAGTATATAATCAGTGCTATATATTTCGATTTCCTGTTAAGTTTTACAATTTGTATGCCTTTCAATAATCGTAATATTATCTTTAACACTATCCTTAAAATAAATGGAGAAACATCCACTATAACGATTTTTGTTTGTATTTTTATTGGAGGTACACCATTTGTGATAAAATAGCAACAGATAAACATGTAAAAATGGAATATAAGACTGATTGTATGTTGTTTGTTTTAATCATATAACTTGCAGTGCGTTTTTCAATTAATTATTTGAATAAGACTTCTAAGCTTGTTCGGTCAGAAAACAATCAGAGTCAATTATTGATTAACAAAGACATCAAAACAATCTTGAAAAACTGCAAACTTTCCATTAGTTTTTTTTAACGAAGCCGGGCATTAATTTGTGTCATTATAACTTCTTTAATTATAAACAATGCGAGAGATTTGAGTAATAAACGCTTAAACCAAGCTGACTTAAAATAGACCGCTTGTGAAAATACCCATCACAAGACGATAGCGGATTCGAAATAACAAGACCGACCAATCAACGATCCGAATCCGCTACAGAGATAAGCACCCTCTATTGAAAAATGTACTGGACGCGTGGCTTCTGTAAACACCAACGGGGTTTAATGGTCTTATCCGATAAATCAATACTCAACCACATGCTACAAATGCATTTGCGTTTACGTTTGGAGAGGAATTATAAGCAAGATATTAGTATGATTTTTTTTTCAATTGCTAAAGTGAATTTGATGTTATATTTAAGATATTTAGGACATTTGGTATATTTATAAATATAGACATAATTCAAAATAAAATCCTTAAACGTTGTTAATGTCATTTCTGCACACGTTTTTGTTTTTGATTCTAAAAATTGATATGGTTTCCGTTAATGTAGGTCTAATACATTTGACTTAAACATAAAATATTACAATGAGGCATTCATTTAGATAACGCTACAAAACAATTATGTTTTATTTAATATCATTGTAATGTCCCAAGGCCTATGTCAAGCCTTCTGTAAGTGACAATTGATCCCCGACCCGAAACTCGTGTGAATAACTTCTCGGTATTGATCTTTATTTCAATTGTCTTGTGTTCCCTATTTTTACATAACATTTATTCAGCATCAAATGGTGTAAAAATAAGCACTAGTAACTCTGCAATATATGGTGAACTAGGACGGTACTCTCCGTATTTTACTAGACATGTAAGAATTGTAAAATATTTTCTTAAACGGATTAATTTAAAACAGACAGTTCCTTTTTATACAAAACATTGCAAAGCCTTCGATACGATGCGGAAAATAACGCAAATTCAAACAAGTGGTGTTCTAATGTACGCACACATATCCGGAGTCGATTTATATGATTATTTTATTCCTTTTTTAGAAGAAGATTAATCGACTCATTTATTGGACATTGGAAAACTTATATAAACTCATTAAGTTCATTAGTGTTATACAGAGAACTACAATTCACTATTCATATGTCATCGTATATAGATAAATTGTATAGCTATAGACTTAGGAATATTATTGCTAGATTTAGATTGTCTTCTCATATGTTAAATATTGAAAAAGGCAGATATGTTAATATTGAAAGAAATCAACGTAAATGTATTTTATGTGTTCATAATGATATCGAAGATGAATATCACTTTGTTTTGATTTGTCCGAAATATAATGGCATAAGGAAAAACAAATATAACTAAATTTAACTATGCAAGACCAAGCATGTTTAAATTCATTCAATTATTAAACTCGGAAAACGCTGCATGTCTACGAAAACTAGCTTTGTATTCCAAACATACTTTTAAGCTACGATATACTGCTTTGAATAATAATGCTTAATTTTTAACATGTTGAAATCATTGATAGTGTATATATGTATAATGCACTCTCGCATCTATCAACTATTGCCATGCAATGTGTTATATTATTGTAACAACGATGAACTGTAAATGTTAAAGTTAACAATAAATGTTCTGTTTCTGGTCAATGATATATAACGTTCAAAGACAAAATGCAAAAACATATGAAACAAATCATCGTGATATCATTATAACCATCATGCACGCTGAATTGTGTGATTAACTTGGTTGATATTTTCCTTTTACTCTTTTATTCTTTCGATTTTTGAGTAATTTCTAAAAATTCTGTCAATGATAAAAAATCATTTAAAACGTGTTATTCATTAAACTATATATAGTTTGATTGTTTATGTGTGTGTATTCTATATTTCTGTTTTGTATTCATATAATATAACGATGAGCTTTTTATGTTTAAGTAAAAATAAACTTTCTGTTCTGATCTTTTCTATCAATAGAGAAGTATACTATACATCATAGTATCAAATTCTTAACATAATAATGTTCTCGATCGTAACAAAGATGCATACTATAAATATTTACTAACTTGGCATATTTTTTTCCGCTGTCTGAGGAAAAAGGGTAATACATTTTGTTTTGTTGGCTTAAAGCAAAAATATGGTTTACAGCAATGATTTCGTAGATTATGATGTTTTTGACATACAAAATGATATTCATCTCGATGACATTCATATTACAAAAGCTACATATTCTATATTTTCTTGGAAAGTGATGCTGTCTTCCTGTTTCGATTAAAAGGTCATGTGAGGAAATGTTGTAACGACCGTTCTATATTTATTCATGTGCATACTATTTAGATATTTTCATGCTTGAGTTCATTTTCATACCAGCGATATGTTTCTAGTCTGTTCGATTCATTAATATCTGCATTCCATATATGTCAATTATTCTTTGTCGTATTATTTCGATCAAAATCATAATTGAATGTAAAATATAGGGATGGCAACGAGTAGTAAAGTTAATACTCGAGTACTCGGACGATCGTTCGATCTAGTACCCGGGTACTCGATTACTCGGAAAAATTGAATATGTGTTCGCAAAGACAAGATTGTGTATACATGTATCGTTAATGACGTATATTGCGCGTTGGTCGTATTATTGGTCATTTTCACCTTTAAAGTAAACTTTCATTACGTATTTTAACAAAAAAATGATATAAAAAGAAAACAAATGTTGTTTCAGGCTTTTAATTTGTCTTATTCGTTTCATTTTATACAAGTATGCACCGCAGAAATGAACAACAATCAGAATTACAATGAACGACAATTAATAGCATACATAAAAATAGTGAACGAAATTCAATACGAAGTTCAGTTGTTTAGTTGTTCACTCTACAATTTTTTTTAAATGATAGTCTTTTGTACTGTGTAATTGTTGTTTACCTCATTAATATTGATAATTCTTGATTTAAAATATCAACCAATCAATTGTGATAATCATTGCAAAAATAGTTAAAATACGCCCATTAAGAAATCAATTCTCGTTACATTCGATACTCTTTCGCTCGTTAGCGTCCAATTGTTTGGTGAAAGGTCTCTAATTGGTATACAATAGAATTGTGTAGGTGAAAGTACCTCTATCAAAACGCTAATTGACATCAGTGCTAATTTGAAATAGAGGTCCTTTGTTGACAGTTTAAAACTATCACAACAATTGTCAAATAATTGACTGAGGTCAATTGTGTACACAGCGGGGGTTAGAGGGACCGTAAATTGTCCTCTTGGCAAATAACCAGATCTGATATTTTGTCTGTAAATCGTGAATTTGGTGATTTTTATAGATTTGTTCCCGAGTACTCGAGTAGTGATTTGGTACTCGAGTACTCGGACGTTCGATCGAATACTCAAGTCCTCGGATACTCGTTGCCATCCCTAGTTAAATATCAACAAATCGTAGACTTGCATTTTTGAAATTGATTTTAAATAGTTTTATTAAGACTGCTCCAAGTCAATCTTTTAAGAAATATTTGAGAATTAAAGTTCGAAAAATAACAATGAGGGTTATTTCTCTATAGTTCTTTGGGTCGTCTTCATTGCTCCCTTTAAATGCAGGTACTAATAATCTTCCCTAAATGGATCTGGGATATTCTCCTGTGGTAAAGATGCGATTTAATAGTTTCAATAGAAACGATGATATATCTGTAAATATGGTTTTATAGATTTCAGCATTACAGCTTCCTTAATCTGCTAAAATGACCTTTTTATCAAGATTGTCATCGCAAATGTTTGCTCTTAATTTTGAGTTGTTAGTATAATCTTAAGTACTATATAGTGTTTTGAAATTATCCTATAAATCCGACGCATTTTGATTCTCAGATTTTGGTTGACTTTTTTATATTCGTTTTTATTTTATTTCTAAAATTCGTTAAGGTTTATTTTGCTCAGGCTCTCACGGCTTCTTTTGAAAGCGATTTTCTAGAAGTTGTATCATTTTGTTTTTTGGCAAACCGACACAAAGACGAATTTGAATTATCTGTATAAACGAATTTGTTGAACCCTCAATGTTTAATTTGAATCTTATTGTTCTACAAATCAAGACAATTGGTTACATTTGAATGACAAACTACTTTTAAGTTCTTCAATTTTGAATGGATTCCATTAAATTGTATTATCTTTATTGATATTATTACTCTTACTATTATTTTTGGCATTATTTTTCCCCAGCTGCTTATTACAAGCGAAAACGATCCATGATTGATTCGAAAATTCGGTTGGATCTTGTATTTGAAAGTCTGAAACAGAAAATATATTTTGAAGCTGAAGTATTTAATAATCCAATACGCCCGATTGATTCTTTTTGAATAAAATGTATATTTGCCCATACCTGATCGGTGTGCAGTCGACATATAACAAAAATATCAAATTTGGAATGACATTACTCGATGAAGCGTTTACCTTGTGTAACTAGCACATAATCTTTTGAATCACGTGGTGGAATATAAGCACAATCTGACAGCTGATTACCCGTCGAATGTTAGGTAATCTATGATTTAGAGCTACTGCCATCCCCTGTAACCAAACATTTATTAAGTGGGTAATCCTTTTCAAAACCGAAAACAATCAAATTGATCATATCGTAATAGTTTACAGTTACTTTATCGTTTTTTTTCTCAGCAATTTTAAAATATTTGCTAAATGATTTGTGATGATAATATTCATTTCACGCGTTTCGTTAGTATAGCGTGAAATATTTGTCTTGGCGAAATGATAGTATTTGAATACAGTAGTGGTCAGTCTTGCACGAGGATTTCGTGCTATATTGGTATATTAGCGTGAAGAGTCATTCTACCAGTCGACTTCATTCAGTTCACTTCGTAACCTAAATTTTCACTTCAATATTTTTAGTGATTTTGTTTCACTGTTTTATATCCATATTTGAAACCAGACAAATGAATGATGTTCGACATTCATACGTTGTGGATGGACACTTGGCAAACGAACACAGGTTTCCAGAGTTAACCGTCTCTGGTTTTGCCTGGCCGGTCGGTTGTACTGCATAGGACTTTGCCAGTGAATTTCATTGTGTTGTGCTCTACATAAATACATGTGCTCGTTTTATACTTACTTAACCTGGCTTCACGTCATCTAATCGTAAATCGTAAATGATTCTCAAATTGACAAAATGTGGTCTACAATACAATGTTTACGTTTTCTAAAATAAAGACGGGAACCAAGATTAGCAGAGCGTATTCATACGACGTCAAAATTACGCGGTGTACTTAAGTTATAATATAATATAACGTACTTTTCTTTATATTTCATCATAATAGTGGCCATCAATATTAAGTGTTAGAGGCTTTTATACATGTTAGCATATGCACAAACCCTAAAATCTCTGACTGGTAAATACCAGCTAACGTTTTACGGGCGTCAACATCACCTCTATCTAGTAGTTTAAGCTCCCAACAAAATTCCCCACACTGGTATAGAAACATCTGCGGTACAAGACCATTTATGTATTTTTATTCAAATAGTAAATCTACCCAAAGCGCCTTCATTGGTTGGGATCAGGTTTGAGCACTAGATTTCCGCTACGTGGCTTTGTCCGGTCTTCGGGTGCCACATCGCGTCTTTATAATAGCATGAAACCCATCCAGAGTCAACAAACTGGCTTATAATAGAAAAATACGTGGTTCTCTAAGCTGACCCTTGTTTGCTGATATAAGATGGTAGTTCAAGTTGTCCCCTTCGTACCAGTATCCGGTCTTAAAAAGTCAAATCACATCGTTCTAGTATTATGAACCATATTATTCATAACATATACTATTATATTATATGAATAACGAATGTTAAGTAATTCACCATTTACCAGCCTTCATGAAATATTTCTTAATTTGCTGTTACGGTAATATTATTTATTAATACCTTGGATATATGTTATATTTCGACGTAACCCGCATAGTTATTTGTTTTAAGCTGCGTTTTTTATTGTTTTCATTTTTATCCGTTATCCTTCGTTGGTTAAAATAGGGCCTATATAAGGTTCATGTCGCTCACACATGGAGTGAACCTCAGTTACAGTGATTTATAAGTTGACTGCATTTTTAAAAGTTTCTGTAGATGCTCACTGTCATGCGATACACATTAGTCATAACTGATATCGAATAATGAATTTGAATATAGCAACTTAGCACTCAAGTTAATGGAAAGAAGATATTAATTATAACTGTTTTTTAAGTATAGTCGATTCAGGTTATTGCAGATGTACGTGTATTACGTATTAAGTATGAGTAACTACGTTTATTGTCTTCGAATGAACATTTACATGTTAAAATATTATTTTGGGATACAATATTTGATCTTGAGGATTTGGGAAAAACTAGTTAGATATGCCGCTTGTAAACCATACACCATCAGATTAAAATGTTTGTTTTTGGTGAGGAGGTTTAACCCTGAACTGATTTTGGTTTATCAGTACATGATAACAGATTTCGACGTATTTTATGATTTTTGCCGTCCATTTGAAAAATAGATTATATTTGCTTAACAGATTTCCGCTTTTATGTCGGAATAATTGATTACAAGACGTTTGTTCGGGTTATGTTTTATTTAAAGTGTTTCGTCTGTAACCCAGAGCATTTTTATCTAGACATGAAGAAAACGTCTTGTTGTTATCGAAAACATGTATCTTACTTTAATATATAAACTCATAGTGGATTCTTCATTTTCATGATATTCTAAAATGTAATCAATACATCAATGTAAATGTTAATCAATACAAATAAAACATTAAAACAATTCTATATCATTATCTGATATTCTCTATCAACTAATGATAGATGACTTCTCTTAAATTCTTAATGTTGGTCAGTTATAAATAGGCAGGAAACTTGAAGCAGGAAACGACATGTTATATGTAAACCTATTTGTACCAGCATCTAAGGATTGAGGAGATATGGCGAAGTTACTGTTTACACTGCCTATATAGATAGCAGATATTTGTTTATCTACTTTGCAGAACATGTGTATCCCCTTGAGAACGAATTATTCTTAATAAGCTTAAAACAACCTTATCTATAAGAACAGAGTGATGGTTTTATGCGTTAGATTTTAATTGTTAAACCTTTGATGGATGAGAATAAATGCAACCCAAATTTCTAATTACATGACCAAAACAAATCCGATAATCCATTTAAATTATCGCAGAAAAAATATCATACGCCAAGAAATTGATTTTGTTGATCACTGAATACATGTATATATGTACTGTTATCACATAATTGCTTTATAAATCAATATACTTTTGTGTCTTAGCCATCATTAGATAGTTTGTAAATGGTCAAAGGCAAACATGCCGATTCGCCAATAAACTCTTGAAACTCTTAATCACGAAACTCTTAAACATCAATTAAAATTATAGAATTTTTGCTATAATCCCTTTAAATATTGATTTTGTTTTTGAACGACATTCATCAAATTGATATTTCATATTCAGGAAAATTTATAAACTCTTTAGTTGACCAAGGGTCCATTCTGGGACATCTCATGTTTTATATATATAAATATATATACATCATAGGCATTCCCTTTGAAATACAAAATCTGATTGTCTTGTATATGGATTGTGTCTTACCTTATCATAATAATTAACGTAAATGCACAAAAAATAAATGTACGTAGAAACTATTCTTGCACAGCATATCAGAGTGGTGCGTATCGGAAATAAAAGCTATCACGTGTGAAGAAAATAACTAGACTTAAACTAACAGGTCCAAACAAGTATATGCTTAGCAGCACAGATTTAACGTTTTTTTACAACCTTTTTTTATTTTTTTGTACAGAAATGAGCAGAATTTTTCGTAGTACTAAATATCTGCAAACCAGCGATAAAAAATAAAATAAAAATTAGTAAAATTACACAAATTATTAAATATGCATGATTTTAATATGAGCATATATACTTTTGTCGTGCTTTTTATAGTCACTGAAACTGCACCGGCAAAACATAAGGCATCTGGCATATTGTTTGTGTCTAAAATGTTGATAAATATCATTGTGGGTACATATATTGAGATAAACAACACATCTGAACAAATTTAATGTCTTTGATATACAAGAAAAGAAACAAGGTATGTAACTCAAACTTACCAGATTTCACAGTAGAGTCCATTTATTTCAGTTTCTTAATCAACATACAAACAATCCATTTTAAAATGAGTAACATGAAAAGAGGAGCCAATGCCCATTAAAATGGTATGCGATATGTTGGTATAACTTAATTGTCTTTAGACAAACAAGCCAAATCCAATGTCACATTCTCGTCTTTTTCTGTAGTCGGAACATGTACAGCAAATTACAATTCTCAATGTTTCCCCGTGTAAACAGGTTTACACCCAGAAATATTTTAGAGATCTTATGCTTTGGTATAAATATCACAAAATGACAAACGCACTGATTTTTATACAGTCTTCAAACTAAATCCACTTTAAAATTTCGTAAAGGCGGCCACTTTCCTTGCAATCGCTTAGATGATGATAATAAGCAAGTTTCAAGTTTTATTTTCATCATCACATATAATATGCATGTGATATCACAAAACAATGAAACACATTTCAGTTAACATCATAAGCAAGAAGCGCCGGCTTCCGCCATCTTGGAAATTGTGCGCGATAATTTGTTGTTGTTGTGAAATTAGCAATAAGTTAAAAAAAACACTAAATTTTATTTTCTATCGGAGATCAAAAAAACGGGCGGCGGAAAAAATAAAAAATTAAGTTAGGAATTTGAATATTTTTCTTATTTGGGTTTTGCAATATTTAGGTACGGCGCTCCCGTAAAACGAAAAATCAAAAAAAAATCTGGCCTAAGATATGAGTAAACCAAACAGGCGGGTCCGTGTAGATGCGTACGTGCGTGGGTGCGTCAGTGTTTGCGTAAGTGCGTCCGTTCGGCTTATTAACACTATAAGTTGAACATGCAAGGAGGATAACGAGTGTCAAGATTATAGTCTTAGCTTTATAATAATGAACATTTCTAGAAATAGCGAAGACTGATAATTATTTTGGTTAAACAAGAAATATATATCTCATCACATTAACATAATTATAAGACAAAAAGAAAATAGTAGCTCGATTAGATAAAAGGTTTTCATTATTTATCACGTACATAAGTGCTGAAATAAGTTTATTTATGCAAAGATCTTGAATAGCTTAAACACCATAGTCATATGATTCTTTTAAAAATGATAAATTACACTTTAATCAACAAGTTATTTATTACAGCAGTACAAGTAAGTCCAGTATAAATGCGTACAAAAAACGCTATTGCGTATAAAAAAGGATAATTTCGAACAAAATATTACAAACATGCTATTCAAAGTACATGCAAAATACAGATATAATTTGTTTAGTCTGTATAAGATTAAAACAACATCAATCTTATTTTGGTTACGATGTATGTGTAGTCTTAGGTGTCAATATATTTCCACCTTTTTTGTGGCGTCTCTTCTTGTGTTCTGGCTTTTAGTGACGTTAAAGCTTTACGATCACTTCTGATTTATCTCTTGCTAAAATCATTTTTCATATAACATTTAAGAAACATAGCAATACGTCTTATAAAGAAATATGCAAAACATGTTTTGTGGCATACTTCTCACTAACTACATTCCCTGCTTTGGGAGGGTTTCTGCATGTTGCCTAAAAATACATCAAGGCAAAATCTGCATGTTTAGTAACGTAATAATACTGCCCTGTATCACAAATAAGTCTTATTTATTTCATTATATTTCATTATATTACTGACAATTTCTTATTTCAATATGAGATATTCATGAAAACACACACCTTCCCCACCATTATTTTGTTTTTGCTGCCCGACATTTTTTAAGGAACATTTTATGTGACTGCGCAAAACAACTTGAGCCAGCCAATTCTTTGAAGGTTTGTGTAATTTTCCGTCATAGACTTATGCTTTATGGCTGGTTGTTGGTACATTCATGTTTTCTGTTCTTTTTGATAATAGTCAGTGTTCTCTGTGACATCTTGTTAGGAAGAGGCAGTGCATTTTTTCTTTAAATCATATAAATTTCACTTCCCAAACCTTTTCGGTCAGAAACGATCACAATCAATAATGAATTAACCAATATAAAATACTGCCATCTAACTGTTATGCTTTCATCAAACTTCAAATTATAAACAATGTGGAATATTTGAGTTATAAACGATTAAACCCAGCTGATTGTGAAAATGCCGATCACCAGACGGTAGGTGGAGTCGAGATAACAGGACTGACTAATCAACAACCGTATCCGCTAATGCGGTATGCATCTTCTTATAAAGAAATCTATGTAAACACCGTGAGAGGTAAGTCTTAACCGATAAATCAATATACAACCCCATAAAAATGCACTGAAGATAAGTATGAAAGTTATATTATGCAAGTTCACTTTTTATGCTTTATGGCATTCGAAATCATTTTTTTCTTTTGCTAATAAAAGTGAATTTGCTGTTATATGTATCTTTATAAATGTATATGTATTTTGAAATATAACTTGAACTTATTTGTTTTGCTTTTTCTTGTGAATAAAAGATATGGTTTCCCTATTCTTTGTCTAATACATTTGACTTAATCATTAACCTAATAATAAGAATTTCAATGTATGAACGCTTCAAATATATGCTTATTTATTTGTATTTAAATGTTTCAAGCTTATTTAGATTGAACCCACTATAGGTGCTATAAAATGCTGTTTAAATAAAATAAAATTATATCGTCCGCGTATCAATGTTTACATTTTCTAAAACGAAGTGGGTAACCAAATATAGCAGAGCGTACTCATAAGGGGTCGCTGTTTAATAATTACTTCCTATACGGACGTCAAAATCACACCAGGTTATAATATACTACTATTATGGCGTTTCCTCCATATTTTATCATACTAATAACAACCATCTTCTAACTAGTTTAAGAGGCATTTCTAGTTCTTCACATTTGCACAAATGCGATTGTTTCAACTGGTAAATGTTTAACCAATGCTTTGAGCGAATAAGCCAGGACACGGTGCCTTTGGGTGCCATTATTCGCTTATACCAAGTATTAGCCCTAGATGTCCCATACGTACCGGTACCCAGTCTTTAGGCGTCACACCACCCCATCTAGTAGTATTTACCCCCAACAAAAATCCACACCCTGGCTTATAAAGGAAAACTCTGTGGTCCTTGACACTTAAAGTCATTTTGAGTAGACCTACCCGATCCTCCCTTATTGGTTCGGGTCCGGATGGTAAACTAAATGTCACCTACCTGCCTGTATCCAGTTTCCGGAAGTCACATTGCGCACTTATTATCCTCCCAGCCCAGAGTCCACATACTCGCGTATAATAGCAAATTCCGCGGTTCCTGACATTAAGACTCATTACTAGTCAACTTGACTCAAAGCTGGCCCTTATTGGCTTGTATCAGATGGTAGCCCTATATGGTCTTTGTGCGTCACATCACCTCCATCTAGTAGTTTCAATCTTAAAATTTACATATATACCTATTTCGCTTAATTATGTAAAGGATAAATTTACACCGTTGCCCATATCGCTATTTCTGAAAAAGGGTATAGGCGTAGACAAGTTTAGTATATATATCTAATATTCACATGTTATTTAGCAATTCACCATTAATCAGTCTAAGTCATTTTTGTCTAACTGGCTCCTACGATGATATTATATGCTAATAACTTGGTTATACTTTTTATTTCGGCTTATCCAATCTAGTGATTGGCTTCTGGTTGTAGTTATTCTCTTTTTCATTTGTATCAGTTATCATCACTTGATCAAAATGGGGCCTATTGTTTCATGTGGCGCTTGTACCCCCTAAATCTTCAGCTCAGTTTGAGGTTTAAAGGTTTTTTTCCTGAAATAATTAAGTTAAATCAATACAAAATTATAAATTCAGACGGTTGGCTTCCTTTTAGACAATAAATTATGCTTGGGAAATAAAAGGTGCAGGGGCTGCTGCCCAATTAAACTGCATGTTTAATTTAATTTAAAAAAAAAACAGAAACTTATTAAGTTATAAAATGTAATCGAATCAATTGCATGATTATTTAATTTCTGATACAAAAGTCAGCTTTAAAATTAAGCTATGCATGTAATTTTGAAAATCTTGTTGTTCAACTGTACGACTTGTTAGGGGGCATTTCTACATCTTAGATCAAGAAAAAATCATTATAAATGAACTATATATGTATGTAAAAAATAAAATATAATATGCATGCAAAACTTGATTTTGAACACATTGATTTTACGATTCGATTTGTGAACAAAGATCTGTGCACTTAATTAAAACAATACCCGATTAGTTTTAGCAATATTCTAATGCATTCAATTAGACCACTTTTTTCTAATATAATAGTTAATCAATATAAATACAACATAATATTCTCGATTTTTATATCTAATATGCAATAATACCCTAATGATGGCTGACTTCACTTTAATTTGTAATGCTTATGTGTAAAACAGCTAGGCTGGAAACTCGAAGCAGGAAACTAACTGCTAAATGTATCAACTTATCTGTACCTAGCATCTTAAGGATTGGGGGAAAATGGCGAAGTGTATGTTTATACAGTAGATATCAATAACAGTGTTTGTTTATCTACCTTTGAGAACGTGTCAAACCATTTGAGAACGAACCATACTTAATCAGCTTAAACAACCTAATCTCTTTACCCAAGTGATGATGCTATGCGTTAGAAATACCGTTATCAAACCTCTGATGAATGAGAATGAATACTAATCCAATGTCTAAATACATGACCAAAACAACTCCAATAATCCTTTCGAATGCAGACAATTGATTTCCCCATCCGAATGAAAATATCATAGTATTTGAATAGGTTAATCACGAAATTCTTAAACATCAATTAAAATATAGAATTTTTAGCTATAAGTCCTTAAAACATTTAATTTTGTATTTGAACTGATAGACATCAAATTATTAAGCTTGAAATGAATATTCACGAAGATTAATAAACTATGTAGTTCTCCATTCTAGGACTCATCATGTTTCTTATGCATGAATGTAATAGCATTTCCTTTGAAATACAAAATATGATTATCCTGTATGCGGATGGTATAACAAGCAAGAATTTGAATGTTTGCAGAAAATAAACTTAAACAGATTGTCGGAGTGGAGCGATAAGTATAAAGGATAAACAGTATACTATGTGAATTAAGCTGGGAAATATGAGGTCATATACCAAATAATAAATTATTGAACGAGACGATAGAATAGAGAATACTGATTTTGAGGTTAACAACAACTGTATATTATTTCACAAAAATAAGTTAATAGCTGTTTATCTACATGATAACGCATGACGTAGCATCACGTCATGATAACAGTATAGTTAATTGAGAATTCAACTGATATTAAACGCATTGTCAATCAGGTACGACAGTTGTATATTGATCAGAAAGAATAGCCTTTAATCATAGGTCAAATTAATCAATCTTAATACATGAATATTTATTGAGAAAATGAAATACAAACTATAAGATCTTAGTGTGCAAATGTTTGCTGTCTTTTTACAATGGAAAACTAAAATATATTTTGTCAAACTATCTTATATGTATTGCTATGTTCATTATTCGGGAACTAAGGGACACATTCAGAACAGCCGCTCGCACTAACACTCCAACCACATTCCCGCAAGAGACACTGAAGTAACTTTAGTGGTACAAGGGGGATGACACTCAAGAGATATGTTCGTAATCACACGCCTCACTAACACTCCACTTCATTCAAGTCACCAATACAATAACAAATATATGTACTTGTTCATGATCATTTCGGACTTATGGTGGTGTTTTCAGTAACATAAAAAATATGTTTATATAAGATTTGGGTACCATATTGTTAGAAATGGTGTCAAATAAAAGACAATTACTATTATAATTTGAAATTAATATTTTAAAACAATCGCTTGAATAAACATTTTGGAAATAAACAAAATGATGCAAAACGCATTGAAATGCACGTGTGTGTGTGTTTTAATATGCAGCCGTTATGCAATGTATCACGTTAATTAATGTGTTTTCGTGTATAAATTTATTTTTTGTTTGTTTGCAAAAACTGTTTTTTAGCGTTTAAAAATACTAAATGTTAAGTCGAAAACACATGGAAAGAATAAAGCAAATGAATCGGCTTCGGGTGTGAAAATAATACATCATAGTGAATAACAACTCAAGCGATGTAGGATATTTTTTATAATAATAAAAATGATAAGAAGAAGAAGAAGAAGAAGAAGAAGAAGAAGAAGAAGAAGAAGAAGAAGAAGAAGAAGAAGAAAAAGAAGAAGAAGAAGAAGAAAAAGAGCGATATTAATAATAATAATAATAACAATACTACTACTACTACTACTAATACTAATACTTACTAATAATAATCCAACTGACTGGTTTTTGGGAAAGACATATTAATGCCCTGACCACGCTCTGTAATTAAAATCTTGCGTAAAACCTCAAAGCTGCAATGTACGTGATGTTAGCGGCCTATCGGCATGTCGGCCAAGCGGCGTGAAGTAAGCGGCCACCTAAAATTGCTTCCTAATTCAAAACATTATATATGCGCTTTCTTCTAACACAATAATTAATCTTATGTTCCTATTCACAAATCAATATCCTTAAGCGAATACCGGCATTTTCCCTAAATGGATTGGTGATCAAATTTGTTTTATACTTCGCTTTAGAGTGTTGATTAGTTTCGTAAACAAGTATTGTTTAAGAAGCAAACACATATAAATATGATTTGTGTTAATCTATGAATACATATGCTTTGATTAATCATTGTTTTCATAAAATGAAACGAATGTTCAATTGCATTGAAGTAGAGAAGTAGGACGCTAGGCCACCGACTTCGCTCCGCAAGGCCGCTCGTTCCCAGATAATATTCAAGAGACCGGGATAATCCATTGAAGTACATTTTACTTCAATAACGTGGACTTCAAAAAAATTCAATTTTTCAAAAGGATGCAAAAATCACATATTTGTTTTTTTTGTGCTGATCTCAAACGCTCAGCAAACCTTGATGGATGCAATTCATCGATGGCTGCAATAAAAGGCAGCTTCATGTACGTGAATTAAGCGGCATAGTGGCGTGAGGTAAGCGGCCAAGCGACGTAAATGAGCGGCCTTGCGTCCTAGCGGCGTGAAGTTGGCATCCTAAAGTCCTAAATTTGTTCTCTATCTCAAAGAAATTGTGCATGTGTTTAATTGGAAACTAATATGATAAATCAATTGTTTTATTCACAATTATAGTATAATTGCGGCCTTATATCATTTCTTATTCAAAACATTTTTATATTAGTTTTTTCTAAAACAATGCTGAAACCATTGTTTTTTTATGCGAAATGCAATACTCTGGAGCGATTATTAACATTTGTTTCAAAAACTTGATCGAGCAATCCAGCGCCATGGCAGCGTAAATCTTGGGGCCTAACGGCCTGATGGCCTAGCGGTCTAAAATTCCGATACCACTCAATCCAGCAGCCTAAAAATAAGGAAAAATGCTTATATGTTCGTAAGAACATTGACCTTTGAATAGAAACATCTAATTTATCATTGTTGAAAAGAACGCATATTAAAAGTTTTGAAACACGTCATGCTGTTAGGCCGCTAACTTCGCGTACATGGTTTTACGCAACATGTTCATTTCAGACCTTGGTCAGAGAAATAATATGTATTTTCCAGCCTACATTCAGTTGGATTTATTCTATTATTATCATTATCATCATATAATGATATTATTATTATTATTATTATTATTATTATTATTATTATTATTATTATTATTATTGTTGTTGTTGTTGTTACCGTCATCATCATCCGATCATAGGCTCCCGTACATTTCTTGATTTGCTTTCAGTCCGAGATGTAATTTTCTTTAAAAAGTAGATTCATTCGTTTACTATTTCCTATATAATGTGCTGTTTTATAAAGTCTTAATTTATTTTCAAACTCTAAGACCTATTTAAAAAAAAAAAAAACAACAACAGAAGACGAATTTTAACGAATTTTGGAACTGTTATTTTAAATACTTCACAATCCAAAACATATGTTAACATTAAATACTGTAAACACCACCATAGTGAAACAGATAATCCGATATGATCATGAAAACATACATGTATTTGTACTGAATTGGTCATTTGATGAGATGGAGTGTAAGCGAGGCGTTTGAAAACAGAAAGATCTTTTGAGTGTCACTCCATTCATTCAACTCAAGTGATCACTTGAGTGTCCCTAACGGGATAGTGGTTGGAGTGTGAGTGAGAGTGCATGTTCATTCGGCCCTAATTTTTAAGAAGATTTTTAAAATAAGACTAAAAAAGAACATGGAAATCCTTGTACCACACAGGGCCAGTCTAGAGAGCAAAAAACCTTAATTTGAACAAACTGTGTAAAGCACCATTACACCATGCTCAAAAACTTTATTTCAAGGGTCTGCGACTTGCGGTTTCAGGAAATTTTCTTTATTTTCTTTTTTACTTCAGACGCTATTTACTAAGGCCAAGGCATGCTTTGGCCAAAGGAATATTATTTGATTTTTGTTAGTTAACAGCAAAAATATGAGGCTACATACAACTTATCAAAATTCTTGTCCTTGTGATTGAGAGACATCTTGGGCAGGCCAATTTTTGGCAACAAAGCAATCATTTTATGTTGTTGTTAAATTGGCATTGAAAAAAAAATTGACGCACGGAAGAGTGAACACCGCCTCCCGCACTCATCCACCAATACTTGCACGTGTCTTCTAGGGGAAGGCCTTGATCTTAGGTAAAATCAAACACACGTTCAAAAGCATGTCAATACGAATATCTTAGTGTTGTGTTTACAGCCATAGTCAGGCGCGTAGCTAGCCCTCTATTGATGAATGTGCTTGCACCCCCTTTGGAACATTTGTAAACCACGGTGCAATCTGGTTCATTCTGGTCGTTCTGAGGTGCTTTATTAAGTATTTTGAAATAAACATCAGGTAGTCAAGTATGCGTATTGCAACGTTGTCTGTTTTGTGTCAATATCATATGGATTCAGCCGAGTACTCGTATATCTATATTTACGCGCCTGATAGTCCATTTAACTCTGAATTTTACTAACCTGTGACGGATATCGACCGACACTTGTATCCGAGAACAAGGTGCTGGAAGACAAATATATGTGTATAACGGCCCAAATAGACCTGCAGTACTACTGTGAACATTGCAGTGTAATGGGGATTTGAACGTATGTACAAGGTAATATTATGATGCACACCAATTGCTTGGTCCGGGGTTGTAAGAATCCAATTCAAGCAGATAATAAGTGTCATCTTCAATGTTTCGATATACACTTTTGCAAAGAATGGTTGTTATTGGGTTGATTGTTAAAACAAGAAGTTCAAAATGCATTGTTTGCACAATATCACAGACGGCGAATTTTGTCACCACATTTTCACAGCCCATTCCTGAACGTAGTAGTCTGGGTCTGTTTCAGCATTGATTCAAACCCGCCACTACTAAATAAAGTTGAAACATGCGAGAAATTTGAATTAGCTCGTGAGACAAAGACATTCTGCAGGTCACAACTATAATGGGTTGTACCTGCTATAACCCCGTTATTGCACTTTCGACACTTATTCATCAGAATTTTATGAGGATGTGTGTACTGTTGCATTAAAAATCATATTTTTTTATACTTTAAATGTTATATCTAATGTGCATGTCCTACTAAAACGGGCCAGTGTTTTTTGAGTGCCTATTTGACATGAAAAATGATGACCTTAACCCTAAACTAAAAAAAAACTTGAAAGTTATTTATACGGCCGCTTTTTGAGTCATGATCGCGCCATGGATTTAATAAAAATAAATACCCTGTTAAATACATCTGATAAGTTCAATTCAAATTGACGAAAGTTGTGCATTGATATATTAACGCAATTGCATGTATTCAGAAAGTCTCTGACGTGTGGCTGAACCAGTGTTAAAATGACCATAGTGAAGAAAGTGAAATTTACTGATTAGTTAATAAAGATATTTCGCGCTCAATGTACAATAAGTAAACAGTGAAGGCGTGTCACATTGGAACTGAAATATATGGATTTCAATACAACTTTTGAAGAAGCGCAACATTTGGATTTTTTTACTATTATTGTGGTCTTTGAAGATATTATTTTAGCAAACTTTTATACAATTATCTAAACGAAAAATAGCTCATTGTGATAAGCATACAGATAAATCCCTTTCGAATTCCCAAAACGCTTAAAAGGGTAAAATGGCACAAATTAAACCAAACAAAAAAATCGGCTGAACTTAATACTGTTTTAAGGGACTTAAGATGTATCGAGCAATTGGGGCCGGAGGTCTGTAAATGGTACATGATAAAACTGACGTCACAGTAATCTTGGACCCTTTTTTTATTATCGAAGATTTAATCGGCTGACAACGCGATCTGATTATTTTTGAAACTTATATATCGCCCATGTGGATTTTAGTCTTAGCAACAATAACTGTTTATTCGTCGTATTGTTTAAAATTCGAAAATCATATCAAGAATAACGTTTGAAAAGTGAATTCTTCGACAGTGTATACTTTTGAAATTCTTTTTCGGGCGGATTCATCTTTCATAAAAACGTGGTTTGAAATATTCATTTCAATTTGAACATCATAACTATTGCATTGAAATTGTAAAAAATAAAATAAAAAAGTTCATTCAATAAGTTTTCATAGAAAACATTACCGATAAAAATAGGAAGATCAACCATAATTTATGTCCACTGCCTCATGGGTTTTAGACCTATTTGCGTCGAAATGAGAAATCCTGAGATGAATTGTGCGGCTTCTGCAGTCTGCTCAAAACTACATGTAATCATAACGAATGAGATTTCGGCGCATCACCTTCTGCTCTTAAGAAATGTTTTGATCAGTCCCACAGAAGTACCACAAAGGTTTAAAACAAGCTTTACACTGAAGAGCTGGCCGGAAGGATAAGTATTGAAAATGTATCTGTTCACAAACTTTGACATTGACTCATAGATGTGAGTGCGAGTTTGGTGCCACACACTTGAAAGCGACGATAATACAAATGGGGCAATTACCATAAAAATATAAAAATGAGTCATTATCACCATGCGGTTGTGCGGCATAGTTGTTTCGCAAGAGACCCTGCTTCGAATCCTAATCCCGAGTGGAACTATTGCTTATCTAGGAAACATAGTATACTGGATATTTAATATTGGCACCGTTTAGGGGCCATTTTGAGTTAACAGTTTTCGGTTTCTGACTTATATTGTCTGAAGGTTGCAACTAAGTTAATCTTATCACTTTCAGCTGTTAAATAAAGCTTAAAAAGGTCATTGCTTGGGTTCGCGTCTAAGTCCTCACACTAAGTGACCGATATTCTATAATGTAATAATTAAGAAAACCCAAATTATTTTTCTTATAAAGATTACAGATAGTTGAGAACCTAAATGTTGAGAAAATGCATATATCAAGGTTATGAAAAAAATATCATTATATCGGTATAGAAGCTAGAAGCACATACTTCTACAATGCACAAACCCCCCTTGACCTGCAATCACGCCCACTGCTTTATTTTAAGAGATTCTATCGACATTTCAAGATATTTATGGTGTTTTTCACATTTCAATTTAAAAGTTAACTACTGTGTATTCCAAAGTAATAAAACACGACTTGCGTGAACATATATCCTTATATACTCGGTTTTAAAGTCATGCTACAACACATTTAATTGTCAACATTTAAAAACAAGTATCTCTAAGACACAAGTATTATGCTATTCTTGAAAATGTTAACTCTTACATACGCTTATATAAAGGCAATTAAGTATCCATGAGTTATTTACAGCGACTAAAACATACATGATATGAGTAAAGGGTCTGGCATTTACAGACAATTCATTTGCATATGGTAGACATATTTCATGCATTACTTGTGAAGTGGTAATGCAAACAACACAATGGAACAACTCAATGAAGTCCGAATTCCTCGGTTTAAGTGTCAGCGGCCAGTCATTGTCAGACGGGATACTAGTGTTGTCTCTACGACGTTCAGTTCAGGATTCAAGCGATTGACTGTTGAATGTTCGCAAAAATCATATTTTAGTATTCTTAGAATTGGACTTTCTTTGGACATTAAGCAAGAGAGGACTTCTGTGACATTTCATGTGTTTCAAATTAAGTTGAAGAGTTACTGGTCGAAAGATCTCGTTTAAAGATTCACTCTCACGCCCAAATTAGAGTAACCTCAATTGAAAGAAGTGTTTCAATTTATCAAAATTAAAAAATATAATTAAAAAATATAATGAAGGACACCGTCTTTAATATGAAACAAAGGAACATAAAACGGTATTTCTTTTATGAGACAATACTTGATGACTATTATTATCTTAGGACCCACCAGTCATTTATGTTTTGTACGGTTTTAGCTACTGAATACATGTTTATAATCTTGTTATAAGTAAGAAATATTTTTCATAAATGCATAATTTCGCAGTTCGTTTCGGCGATAATAGTTAACACATATAAATACACGGAAACAGTCAGTCATCTAATTATTCACTAATAACGCATCATTACGCGTTAAACAGTAATGTAACAGAATTAAACTTGTGTTTTACTTTTTTAAACCGTTCTTTTTCTAAAGTAATATGCATATATGAACTGAACCTGTACCAATAAACAAGAAGTATAAATTGAAAATAAATAACCTATTACACTTGTTTTATTTCTAATGATTTCGGCAACATTTGTTGACAACGGAAATAGAAAAGGCTATTAATGGCCTGTATGATTTGAACACAATTTATGGAAGGAATATCAGCAGCATTCACTCCTTACGCATTCCATAAAGAAAATATTTTACCTTTGATTAATGTTTATGTAGATCCAGACCAGTTAAGTAGCATTAAAAGATGACAGCTTTTGTATATATAAAATCACAGATTTCGTTGGCTTCAAGACAAACATATCAGTTTGCATGATAAAATAATACGTGCAGGTACATAAGTGTATATTTTTACTCTCAAATACAGATATTGTTAAATTAACCACCAAAACCTGTTTTAATATACTTGAATTCCGATTCAATGCTTTGTACAAGTAGTTAAGTGATAATCCTTTTAGATGTATCATAGTTTCTTAGCTTAAAAGAGTCATGTAAATAAGAGTAATTATCTTTTTTAGAATAGACTTAATTGTTTTTTATCCTTTATTAACAATGTCAAGATATGTTGTTGTATTTTTAGTCTCCTGTAATTCAATTTTATGAATGGATGTGCACTGAACTCTTAAATATTTGTAGTTTATGTTTTGTCATGTTGTGTACATACGATACATGAATAAACTATAAAACTGCAGTGAAAATCATTTATTATGGCACATTATAAAAAAAAACAGATAACTGTTGTGAGTCACAATTGTTCAATTACTAACTAAGATATAATAATATGTGCTTTATTTAGCTTGCAACTCCGAGCATATTCATTTTATCTGAAGTATTATATCCGAACGTATTTGTAAGTATATGTACCTTAAATGGTTTTGAAATGAACTGTTCCCATTTATATCAGTATATAAATATAGAACACGGTTTTCTGTAATATAGAGACGAAGCACATGCGACCATATTTGCCATTCGTTATTCGCAAATAGTTGCGTCAGGTCCGTCACCCTTGGTAGTGACTGTAGGCCAAATTGAAACTTCCTCGACGTTTGGTTCGAATGTCCAATTAAGCATTTTAAAATACAACTATTATAAATTATATATTAGCACTTTTGTCATTTGTGTTTATTAAATTTTCAATAAAATAACTAATACAACTAAAAAGAACATGCCGTTCTTATAGTCTGCAAAGCATTGAATATACATCAACCTTTGGGCGACACGAAAACACGGAACGTACGCTTATTGCGAAAATATTTTTTTGAGGGAATTTCGGAATCTTTAAAATTGAACACAATTTACTTTTCTGTTAAAAAATATTATGTTCTTTACATTTATGAATTCTTATCTCAAACATATACCTATGACAAGAAAATTATTGATAAAAATTTTAATGTATCCCAAAGGTTGTTTTCAAAATATACACACTTTTTAAAAATTCATGATTTTTCCTTAAATGGTATTCCTGCTGATTAGTGCTTAATGACTGAACCTTTTTTAAAGCGTTCAAAATCGTTTGCAAAATTGTTTTATTATTTTAAAAAATAAATTGATAGAAAAAAACACAATTACTTTTGGGCGACACAACATATATCCTATGGGCGACACGAGTCTCCCAAAGGTTGCATCAAAGTTACCCAAAGGTTGGATTGGTCTAAATATATATATATATATGTATATATATATATATATATATGTGTGTCTTAAAATACTTATATATATTACAATGTTTAATCAGTTTTAATTGACCCAAGCATTACATACTTTTTGTAATCACATGTATGATGTAGGCAGAGGAACAGATAACAGATGTTTTCGGCGTAAATTCGCTATAATCCGCCATTTAGGGTAAAATATTAGACATTTGCTCGTATTTCATTATCTTGGTGCAAATACATAGTTTAATACTGGCGTACCATTACGACATTTTAGTTACAACCTTTTCGGGAACAACCGTTTTGACGAAATCGGAATTGACAACACAACTAACGTAATAATAATTTTCTTTTAACATTATTCAAATGTATACAGTTATAAATGGTAATTATCAGTACAATTTTGAGAACAAACGGAAATTAATACAAGTAAAAAATCTAGGCAAGCCAAATCTGGACCTCACAACTTTTGCTCATTGTTCTATTCGAAAACCTAATTTAATTACAAAGTTAGCATGCACATTTCAAATGCAAGACCACGCGATAACTGTTTTGCTAAGTGTTTCAACATTTTATTTTGGTAAGATAAAAAGAAATTGCGTTTGATCAAAATATAAGAACCTGCCTTTCCCAAATCAATAGTATAACTATAATTTGTATTTCTTTTAAAAACCAACTTCATCAACATATTTTTACCCAAAATTGCGGAAACCATCGACCATTGTTTTAAATTGTTGCTGAGGTTATTTAACATGGTTGTGTGATATACATAGTTGATGTTGTTTAAATTACTTTAGACATATGACAGTATGGCTTTCTCCATAGAAATTTAAATTTATTTTATAATGGTCGTCAAACAATTAGAGGATTCAAGGAGAGTCAAATCTACCTTTTTTAAATGAGACAAAGTGTAAAAACTGCAACGCATGGAGAAACTGAGTTGCTAAAAAAAAGACACAAATCAAAATAATTACCACTCAGTAATTTTTAAATAACTTTTAATCCATATTCGAAACAGTTATCAATTTCTCAGCCAGGAAATCTATGGAAATGATATTTCTTCTCTCAGAAACCCATCTAGCTGCACAGCCACCGTCTAATCAGTACATTCTCGTTTGTACCGCTGTTGTAGCTTCGTATGCTTTCGTTACAATGGTCCGTAAATAAAACGTCAAGTATTGTATGTGGTATTTAAATGGAATATACTCGATATTTGGCCAATCAACACTTCAGAACACACACTTAAAACACTGTATCGTTAATTTTCCAACTTTAAAATTTAACTATTCATTAACACGTGATGGCAGGAAACTTTTGAAACAGCGTCTTTTTGAATGTATCTAAACATTGAACATTAAACTAGCTATAAACTGTTCCCTATGCTTTTCTGCTTTAACAAGACATTTAATAAAGACATTTAAGCAAACATGCATGTAAATCTGCGATTTAAGTTACTATGATCAACAATATTGTCCTTTGGTGAAATATATTCAATGCTATATTCCACAATTACATTGTTTTTCTTTGAAACGCAAACAACGTTAAAGATATATACAAACATGTCTCGGACATATCTCTTTTGCTGTCTGTAATACACCTTTCTGAGAGAAAGCAGTATCACATGTCTCGCACTTGTATGGCTTCTCTCCTGTGTGTATTCGTATATGTTGCTGTAATTCACCTTTCATAGAGAAAGCAGCATCACATATCTCACACTTGTATGGCTTCTCTCATGTGTGTTCTCTGATATGTCTCTTTAATTCACCTTTCCGAGCGAAAACAACATCACATATCTCACACTTGTATGGCTTCTCTCATGTGTGTATTATTAAATGTTGCTGTAATACACATTTCTGAGAGAAAGCAGCAACACATATCTCCCACAACTATGGCTTCTCTCCTGTGTGCATTCGAATATGTTGCTGTAGTACGCCTTTCCGAGAGAAAGCTGCAATAATTTGCTGTAATTTATTTTTCCGCAAACAACGTTAAAGATATATACAAACACGTCTCTTTTGCTGTAATACACCTTTCTGAGAGAAAGCAGCATCACATATCTCGCACTTGTATAGCTTCTCTCCTGTGTGTATTCGTATATGTTGCTGAAATACGCCTTTCTGAGAGAAAGCAGCATGACATATCTCACACTTGTATGGCTTCTCTCCTGTATGTATTCTTATGTGTGTCTGTAAATTACGTGTATGAGTGAAAGCAGCACTACACATGTCACATTTGTATGGTATTTCTCCTGTGTGTATTCGTTTATGACTCTGTAAATTACCTTTCTGAGAAAAAGCAGCATCACACAGCTCACACTTGTAGGGTTTCTCTCCTGTGTGTATGGCATATCTCAAGTGGGTATTTTCATGTGACGTTTTAAAATTTCCTTCAAAACAACTAAGCCCCAAAAACCGTACGTGTGTATGGTCTTCTCTTTGTGCATATTCATGTGAATCTAAACGAAACAATACATGTTTGTATCATATAAGTCAATTCTTTGAAACACAAGTATTAATATTCCCAATTTTTTATGTTATTTTGTTCATAGCTATTTTATAAACATCATAACTCATATGGTAGGTTGCTCTTGGACGGGTTTTCCTTATTGAAGGCAGTTTTTTTTTATTGCAATACATATAGGATCTGACACGAAATGTCATTTATTAAACGAGTTTATGAAATTTGTTCGTAAGCGAGCCTCTGGCGAGCTTACTTACAACTTTCATGGACGAGTTTAATAAAATTCTTGTATAAAATGACAACGAGTGTCAGATCAATTTATCACATGCTTCAAATGGTGTTTTTATTACCAGTTTAGTTCCTCTTTCTGAACCGATTGTTTGACAGCTGAAGTACTCAGAGGAGAATGTCGACGATGCGCCATATAAGTAGTTCCAAATTAAAATGATAAAAGTAACTAGCAGTTATCAAGTTTTAATTCTGATAAAGCGCTTAACATGTCACGAATATAAGAATTTATAGTAAAATATCCAACAACATAAATAACGAACAATTTTGACCAACAAAACAACAATAAGTACACAATTTGATGACGCCACACTCCAGAGTACATGCATTTACGCGGTTTATGTGACCTACATCGGTCTGTCAAGTTTTACTGTGTTTAAACTTTTCGCTGTCGCTTTCTACGATGATTGTGCATCGTTTTCGTACAATCTTAGCGAACATTGAGTCACAGCATACAGATGATTACGGCGAAGCCTTACTCTGTATTGCATGAAAGTTGATGTTGAAAAAGTTCCACCAAGAATGTTTCCAGAGAACTAGTTCTGGCTTCCATAACTTTAATGTTGATATTTATTTATTTTGATGTTTACTACACATTAACACGTCCCAAAAGGTATAAATACATAACGTGTACGCTGAAGTTCTTGAGCTACCAGAGAACATGATGTTCTAGCCGCTATGGGATGTGTAAGGAGATGTCTGTGCTGCGGAATTCGTATTTGTGTTTTCGGTAACCGACAGCAGATTAAACTGGGAAGCAGATGGCATTGATTGCATATTGTTTATGTTGGTCAAGATTGAAATGTTTGAAATGTTCTTTACAACTGCTTGAGGTGTTTGTCACTAATGTGGCTGTATTTTTTGACTGACTGGATATTTCTGTGACCAATGATCTGCATTATCTGGTTGACGGAACATTGTTATCAGAAAGGTTTTGTACACGATGGTTTCTGGCACTATGATTCGTTAGCCATTTGTCTCCCGGACGTCTTACAGCTTCACTATTGAGTTATGTATTTGTTGGCGTTTAAGCCATTTTGTTTACAAAAATGCGGAGGGATATCTAGGTTGCGTGTGATTAGTCTAACCAATAGAAATGTGTAAGATACAAATATTTGAAATGGGTATATAAACGGCTTGCTTAATAATATTGTACGCACGTCGGACATTGCCAACTGTAATTTCTATGCACCCAGTCCGAAAAGCACACAAGTGGTATAATCACTGTGCTTATGGATAATCCATGTTATTAGTCAAATGTTTAAGTGTAGGACTCATACCATTTATTTTTCTAAGTTCTGGAATAAGATTTGCTAAAAGATCAGTTATATAATAGAAAGATCAAATTTCAACGCCATAATATCAGACTGAGTATATATATTTTGGAATATATATTCAGTTGGTGTTTGGTTATAAACAGAGTTTGAACGTTATTTAGGTTGAAACAGTGTGTATGTTTTCGAAAGAGTCGCAAGTCAATATGAAAACTATTTTGCAAAAGAATAGTTCGTAATATACAATCAAAATTGTGTGTCGCATCGAAATCACAAACGGAATATGATGAATCAGAAAAAGCACAAAATTGCAATATCAGATGAATCCTATTATATTGAAATCACAAACGAAGTCATGCCATGAATATCAAAATCACTTAAATGCAAAAATAGGGGAGTCTAATAATATTGCAATCACAAACGAATATGCCATGAGTATCAAAATCACTTAAATGCAAAAATAGGGGAGTAGATTTAATATTGCAATCACAAACGAATATGCCATGAATATCACAATCACTTAAATGCAAAAATAGGGGAGTCTAATAATATTGCAATCACGAACGAATATGCCATGAATAACAAAATCGCTTAAATACAAAAATAGGGGAGTCTATATTGCAATCACAAACGAATGTGTCATGAATATCAAACTCACTTAAATGCCAAAATAGGTGAGTCTAATAATATTGCCGTGAATCACAAACAAATATACCATGAACATCAGAATCACTTAAAAGCAAAAATAAGGGAATCTTATAATATGGCAATCACAAACGAAACTTCCATGACTATCAAAATCACCTAATTGCAAAAATAGGGGAGTCTAATAATATGGCACAAATGAATATGCAATGAATAGCGAGACAAATACACACACACAACTGAGTTTACTTCCTTAAATAAGAACGTTTTTCGGAATTTTACAATTATTGCTGGACATGTCTGTGTTTATGTAATACATTTTATAATGATGGCACTTGTTTAGTCAGAACGATTGCGGGTCAAAAAGGCCCACTTCCAGAAAGGTCCAGTACCAGAAAGGCCCGGTCCAGAAAGGCCCAGTTTGATGTCTTATCTTCGATAACTATTGTTATCGTCGTCGGAGTTTTCTTCCACTTGCATCTGCAATGATTTTTTTTAACTTCTTCAGAGATTGCTAAATTATTCACCATATATCCCTACATATAATTATATATCTTATTTCAGTTCTTTCCCAACAGTCATACGCTAAATATTTAACTCACCGTCCGTTTTAGCGTCGGCATGTCGGCATCTTCATCTTCATCCGTAGTGGATGGCTGCAGACACGGACGGCACACAAACGTCAACCCCACCTATTTCTTTGTCGCCTCCCGATACGCAGCAAGGGAAATTCCTGAATAAAACATTTTCGTGAATTGAAAACACGAGATTAAAATACATTATCAAAATTGCTATTTTCTTAAACATGTTGTTTTGTGTATTACTTACCACATATCTCCAATGTGACATGCCAAATACCATTCAGTCAAATATTAACACCTTTACTGAAATGGGTGAAATGCGTGTCAATGGACCCTATGGCATACATGTCATAGGGACTTAAAAAACACCTAATAAACAATATCAAATACAGGACTGTGTATTATTTATCTACATTACATACGTCTTTTTCATGAAATATCTACATTGAAGTGAATAGTGATTTTTTTGCATGGTTCATAAATACATCAGATAACGCAATATACTTGTTCAGCTATACCTGGGAGTAAGATTAATGTCCCAGGCTATACATATATTGGCAATTTATAAACGTCGCGTTTTGGTGTATTAATAAATTAATAAATTTGTTTTTTTATTACAAGACTAAAGACTGAACACAACAACGACTAAACAAGACTGTTGGTGCCATGGTTGTATACTGTTAAAGCCTATTCATTCAGCTTTTTACTGCAATATTCTTACGTCCAATATAAAAGTACTTAGCTTACTTAAACAGGAAAATTGATCCACCACTTCTCAAATTCATCATCAACTGTCCATCAGGTTTTATAATATGTTTTATCTCAAAAGTCTTACCTGTTCCGCAAATGCGGTGTTGCCAGCGATAGCAGGTATCACATTCCACAGCATTAAAGACAAACACCGCTAATCCTATCAAAGTACAACACCCTCAAACACAATACAGACCTGTGTTTCCTTTGATTTAAAAGTAGGCCTTTTTGGACCAGGCCTTTCTGGACCGGGCGTTTCTGGTACTGGGCTTTTTTAGCATGTTGCAAAGAAGATGTGTTTGTATTAAGGATATATTGTCTTCATACGGTACGTGTCAGGTTAGAGGCTAATTATGTGCCTCTTGTGGTGTCTGGTATTTTTAGAACAATAAAATCTTTTTCTTTTTTTTTCGACCTGAAAATATGCCGATATCTGCAAAGTATATAACGTAACTTAACCATACTGGGTCTTCGTTATAAAGAAATCATGGTAGAATCATGCATTTGGACACAAATATTAGAAATGTTCGATGCAATTTTATCAAGTTTCACTTGAGACGGTCCTTGACTTTGCTGACATGGAGTCAATCTCATGAATATTTTGTAAATGTATTGCTTCTAAAGTCCACTTTTTTCACATAAGTTTATGATTGGTACATCATTGGTTTGTGTACAAATGTCACGTAACGTAGTTACGTATAAACACTTTAAAGTGTCACGTAACATAAAAGTTACGTATGAAACACTTTAAAGTAATAACAAAAATCAATAGTAGAATTCAAAGTTTATTTGTAACAAAAAGCAAATACTTCATCATGGTGATCAAATGTAGATTTACTTAGATGCTGACAGTTCGTGATAGCCGTTGGCTATTAGACCAATTAGCTTGACAGTTCATGACTGTATAATACATCTTTTTGTATATAACAAGAAATTAAATATGCACACCTGTCACAAACTAGACGAAATCAGCAGTATATATGAAAGCATGTTACTCAGTTAGTAGAGGTTAGGTTTTGGGCATGAACTAGACATATAGCCCGTATGATACTTAAGAAGGTACATAACAAAATAAAGACTTAGAACACTTGAACAGTTGTTGGTTGTTTACTGAACGAACTATCACGAAAGTTAAGTGAGCGTTGGCATTACGCGACACATTCCTTCTCAGACGAAATCATGATGATTATTGTTACTGTTTTATAAGTTAAATAATCAATAACACTTGCGCTCTTTTTATGCCAACTGAGGTTTTATATCATAATTTGTTCAGCCGTTGAAATAAAAAGGTTAATTTATTATCCTGCAAAAACTCGGTGAATCTACTACCATAGATAGTTGTGTGTCATCGTACCCAGAAAGTGTACTGATCTAACAAATCGGTCGGTTTCCATATAAAACATTGTATGAATGTGTGGATATGTCGTTCTCATATTATTCGTGCACTGGCCGAGGTTTTTGTAATTCCAGAGAGGATAAACATAATCTGGTGTATACCCACCGGAGAAACAAACGAAATATTACTCGTGAAAAAGTTAATAAGCCGACATGTATATTTAAAAACGGGTCATTGCGTGTATATAATTTGAAAGTAAAATAAACATAGTATCACCCTTACAATCATTGTTGTAATGTAGAGTATTCGATGTGATAATAAGTGTTATTTTTACAATTTATATTTATGGTATTATTAACAACTTTGTTTATCTATAGATTGTTCGTGATTATAAATAGTTTAGACAAACATTATAACAATATGCACAGCCGTATTTAGTTGCATAAAAAGTAAGGTGAGTATAACTTGAAATAAATATTTTTAGACAAACATTACTTGAAATAAATACTTCAGAGTTCTGTATTTGTTTAGTGACATTTTATGTTGTTTCAAGTTGTTATAATTATTTTTCATTGTTACGCCCAACTCCTAAGACATGTTTTAAATCTAGTTGTTGCATATAACAACCATGACAACATCTGCATATAAACGTACATACCTGTTATAGATATTCCGGTGTACTCTAAGTGAGATGTAAATTGTCCGTTATATGTATCCTGTAACACACAAACTAGTTTATATCATGCCTACTTTGAATAATTGACAGGATGTGAGAACATCGCAAATTAGTTAGAATTCAATAATTGCTCAGTGTCATGTTTTCACTCTTACAAGTGTGATATCTCAAGTTCTGCCATTTGTCATGTGTTCACTTAGATATCGAAATACCTTTGTGTTATCATTTGATATGACAATACAACTAATATTATGACCCCTTCCCCCCACGATACATATAACGGACAACATCTTACTTAGAGGTTCTTAGTTTAATGAATCCTTGGCAACGCTTTCACACATTGTAATAACCTTAGGATGGAGTCTTCAGCTGGGACTGGTTATATTCTCCATCCTGGTTTACCTGGTTACACAGCGTTCCAAAAAAATAACAACAAAAAATAAAAAAACAAAGAACAACAACAACAGTTGGACACTTATATATACATGTATTACATAATTTTACTTCTTATTGAATATCGCTGTTGTATTATAAACAAGAAAAAAAATCACTCAAAAAAAATAAAAAAATAAATAAATAATAAACTAACTAGTGAGAAATCCGTCATTTAAAAAAGAAGAAGAAGAATTTCACGCGAGCTAGTTGTTATAATGCCAAGGATACGTTGTATATAAACACTTATTATTGTAAAAAAAATTAAAATTTAGACATCTTGTATCTTCATTAAAATGTAGGCTGAGCCTAAAATGTTTGTGTAGTATTTTTTTTAGTAGAATTTCTATTTATGTATTTGAAGTGTTCGATTCTAATTCGTATGTGATAGATTCTTAAGCCATTATTTAAATATTGAATTTTTAACCAGATATTTTTACATAATGTGTAGGATAACTTATATATATAAATACAGTCCAAAGCACCCACGCTACGATTATGAACGAGATGTTATCAAAATGTGTAGACATGCTGTAAAACGTAGCGTGCTCGCCGAATGGGTATAACCCGATGGCGAGGGTAAATGAGCTCACCACCGCCACCCCCCTCCCCTTAGAGATTGACCGAATATTTATTCCTGGTATGTGCTATTTTGTACAGGTTTTGTCAGGGTTGTTATATGCAACAACTAAATTTAAAAAAATGTTAGATAGTTTTACCTTACCTTAAGTTTTATGCAACTAAATATTGTTGTGCAAATTGTTATCCTATTATACATGTATGTTTGTCAGAAACTATTTGTATTCTCGAACAATCTATAGATAAACATGGAGTAATGATAATACCCAATATATAAAATAACACTCATAAGCACATCGAATACTCTACAAACAACAACGATAATAAGGGCATTACTATTTACTTTCAACTTACGCGCTCGGTGACTTTTTTTTAAATATACATGTCTGATTATATAACTTTTTCAAGAGTTATATTTTCGTTTGTTTATTCGGTGATTTCAACTAATGCACTGGTATATACCAGATTATGTTTATCCTTTCTGGAATACAAATACAATTTTGAGACATAAATCCTGTTAAGGTTTCCCAATCGTGGTTGGAATATATGATATGTATCCAGGGGAAGTAATCGCTGCGATTATTATCCAACACACAGCTAAAAAGTGTTGACTGTTTCATGTATTCATAAAATCGTTGTCTGTTACCGTGCAATGGTGGAGTGTGTCATTTCATCATTTTAAAAGGTTATTCGAAGTTATTTATCAGTAAGCTGATAACGTTTGGGTATGTATAATATTTTGAGCAATTTGTGGTGTTGTTTGATCGGTTGTTTTGTGCTTGTCTTCGCTAAATTGTAAACAATCCGCCTGTCCACCGAAGTTTAAGCCTCAGTGTCCGAAAACTCTTTGTCGGTATTAAATATTATTCAGAAATACCAATATATAACACTGCAGAGGCATGTCATTTAGTTATAATAAACAAACTTAATCTCACAAAACAATCAACATCATTGCCTTTTGATACCAAAGGTCTGAAGTAGCTACAATAATGAAGAAGAATTATATATATTTAGTTTTGATGATATTGACTGCCTTGTTGCAAACCAAGAAGAAATAAAAACATTGTATCATATCGATGTAGATCTACTGGTTGAGTTTCCAAACAGTTTTGATAGTATTTTAACGATATCTTTGCGAGTTTTGGTTTATAATGTTTGGTTCAAACCTCAGCCTTAGTCCAAATAATTGTACGTTGACAGATTTTTTTTTAAATTTTTGATATGGCAAATCCTTCACGTACAAATTGTTTAGTATCAAAAGTGGGTTGTTGTTCCGATCAGAAATAAAATAAAATGTAGTATCATATTGATATAGATCTATCGTTTTAACTGGTCTATTGCTGGGAATCAACATCGTGATAACATGTCTGAAATGGCTGACTTTTGGTTGTGTGACGTCAAATAACAATGTGGGACCAACTGCTAATTCGGATGAGTATTTACAGACATTACATTATAGATACCTAACCTTTTTGGTTATTTGAAAGTCATCTAAAAATATGTTGATCATTCAGACCATCATTTACCAAAAGTCACTGAAATCAGGTCTCTGGAATGGTGCCAGTCTCTGTTGGATTACAGCTGGTGTTGGCTTTTTTATGATTATCATACAAGTATGAAAGATAATTGTCAGCATTGAAATCTTATGAATGATCAATGAAAAGTGACATTATTTTAACAAAAAATGAAAATCTAATAGGCTGGTTCAAAAGATTGGATCAATTTAATCAGATAACGACAACCAGTATTATTTATTAATGTAATAAATTTGATTATTTTTATTATTCAATTCACAATAATTAACGGCTTGATTTCTTCATTTTCAACATCCTGTATAACCAATTTAACTGGATCAGATATAAGTGGATTTATCGACGCCTGCTGATAAAATATTAAAGCATACATTTTTCCATTTATGTTTTTGTCTTAAAGCTGCACTCTCACAGATTGAACGATTTGAGAACTTTTTTTATTTTTTGTCAGTCTTGGAACAAGCCAATTTTTGGAAAAATCTACAGAAACAATTTAAATAAGACTGCTGACAAAAATTAGATTGCAGATTTTATATTTAAGTCCAAAAATAAATGTTTTATGCATTTTTCTTAAAACGTAAGTAATCGTTTAAACCATTAAACATTCAGTTTCGAACGGGAATGTACTGCCTCATATATATGCATAATATACTCGCAGCAAGTATTAACCATTTCCCAAGGTGGAAAATATAAAACGAGAGGTGGATTAACTTCGTTTATTCCAGTCTTGGTGAACACATGTACGTTTGTGTGTGTGCGTGGTAAAAACTGTAAATATACAAATAGAATGTATCACTAGAATGTCAACATTAAATTACATATAGTTTTGCCTTTCATGATAAATGTATACTTAACATCTCAATGAAGATATAACGTCTTAAGTACAATCCATATCACTAAAGAGATTAAATCTAACAAATAAACATTTTTCTAATGATACGAAAGTTTTGAGTACGAATGCTTTCGACAGAAAAATGACGATTATAAAAAATATCAAGACGAATTAAGCAAGACATTTATAACAACAGTCAGGGAGTTTAAAATACATACATTGTTGTGAACGTCCAAGCATCTAAGGCCAAACAGGACCTGAATTTACGGTAGAAAGGAAACCAAAAGCCTCGTGGTATAATTTACCAGAAACTCCAAAAAACTGTGCCGAATAGCGAAGGTTACACACAACTAAATTAAAAGAATCAGCATAGGGAATATATATATGAAAATCTACAATCTGATTTTTTGTCAGCAATCTTTTATCATTGGTTCGCAGATATTTATGCAAAAATTTGCTCTTTCCAAGACAAAAAATAAAAAAGTTGTAAAAATGGTATATCAGTGAGAGTGCAGCTTTAAAGCTGCATACCGAAAGATTGAATATTTTAAAATATATAAAAAAAAATTGTCTTGGAACGAGCCATTGTTTGCAAAAATTCATGGAAACTAGTTATATTAGACTGCTGACAAAAATTTAAAAAGCGGATTTTTATATTTAAGTTCAAAAATTGATTTTTAATTTTTTTTAATATCTTATAATAATAAATCGTGTTTTAAACCGCAAAATTGCTATTTCAACGACAAAAAAGAAATAAAAAATGTCAAAATGTTCAATCTGTGAGAGTGCAGCTTTTAAGTTGCACTCTCACAGACATACCGTTTTTATAACTTTAAGTTTTTGTCTTGGAACGAACCAATTTTTGCGAAAATCCATGAAAACCAGTTCCTGCTGACAAAAATTAGATCACAGATTTATAAATATAAGTTAAAAAATATATGTTTAATATATTTTTCTTAAACTGTTAGTAATGGTTTAAGCCATATAACATTTATTTTTTAACAGAAATATGAAAATCTGTGATCTGATTTTTGTTAGCAATCTTTTATCATTGGTCTGCAGATATTTATACCCAGACAAACGAAATTTGAAGGGGGTATATTGGAGTCATCCGGTTGTTGGTCAGTTTGTCGGTCAGTCCGTTGCAATTTACCTTGTCCGGAGCATAACTTAAAAACTACTGGATGGAATTGGATTAAACTTCATACAATGGTAGAGCATAATGAGAGTAAGTGCAGTGTACAATAACCATAACTCTATTCTTGCTTATAACTGAGTTTTTGCCCTTTGTTAGTCTTTTTGTCCGGAGTATGACTTGAAAAGCACTGGATGGAATTCATTGGAACTTCATACAATGGTAAAGCACAATGAGAGGAAGTGTAGTGTTCAAGAACCATAACTCTACTTTAACTAATTACTGAATTATTGCCCTTTATTTGTTTTTTACTGTCATTTTTTTCCATACATTAACTTGCAAACTACTAGATGGAATTTATTGAAACTTAATACATTGGTAAAGCACAATAAAAGGAAGTGCAGTGCACAAAAACCATAACCCTATTTAGCTAATTACAGAGTTATGGCCTTTAATACTTTTTTCTTGTCCCGAGCATAACTTGAAAACTATTGGATGGAATTTAATAAAGCTACATACAGTAATAGATCATAATGAGAGGAAGTGCAGTGTACAGAAACCGCAATTCTATTTCAGTTAATTACAGAGTTACTGCCCTTTGTTACTTTTTTTGTCCGGAGCATAACTTGAAAACTATTAGATGGAATTTAATAAAACTTCATACAGTGATATATCATAATGAGAGTGAGTGCAGTGTACATGAACCGCAATTATTTTTCAGCTAATTACAGAGTTACTGCCCTTTGTCACTTTTTCTTGTCCGGAACATAACTTGATAACTATTGGATGGAATTTAATAAAACTTCATACAGTGATAGATCATAACGAGAAGGAGTGCAGTGTACAGGAACCGCAGTTCTATTTCAGCCAAATACAGAGTTTCTGCCCTTGGTTACTTTTTCTTGTCCGGAGCATAACTTGAAAACTATCGGATGGGATTTAATAAAACTTCATACAGTGATGGAACATAATGAGAGGGAGTGCAGTGTACAGGAACCGCAATTCTATTTCAGCCAATTACAGAGTTACTGCTCTTTGTTACTTTTTCTTGTCCGGAGCATAACTTGATATCTACCGGATGAAATGTAATAAAACTTCATACAGAGCTCATAATAAGAGGAAGTGCAGTGTACAGGATCTGCAATTATATTTCAGCCAATTACAGAGTTACTGCCCTTTGTTACTTTTTCTTGTCCGGAGCATAACTTGAAAACTATTGGATGGAATTTAATAAAACTTCATACAGTAATAGATCATAATGAAAGGAAGTGCAGTGTACAGGAACCGCAATTCTATTTCAGCCAATTACTGTGATTTTTTGTTTGTTAAACTTTTGTCCGCACAGTAACTTGAAAACTACGAGATGGAAATTCATAAAACTTCATACAATGATAAATCATAATGAGAGGCGGCGTTCGGGGGTATTAATCACCTTCAGTGATAGCTCTAGTATTGTTATTGAAATGTGACCCATTTAAGTAAATAAACCCAAGTAAATCAATTAACGACAAGAAAATAATGTTTACCGGGGTGTTTTAATGCTCTTTATCCCGTTCAGTTCATTACGGTCATTTGATTTGTTCTTTCAATTATGTCGATTAAAGTGAACTTTTAATTGTTGTGCACTTACAAATATCAGTTGTGTTGGATGATTGTTAACGCATAATAAACCGCCACGACTTCTGTCATAAATAGTTTACGCTTGTTCTCACATGTGTTTTTATAGAGGCATCGTTCATTACTAATTAAAATTACGTTGCAGACCAATAAATTGTATCTGTTTTTAGACAAGATTGGTTGATATGTTCACAAAAAGTATTAGTTATTTTCTAATAGTTGCCCTTTCAGATGATTTTAATCCTCGATAGCACCACATATGATATATGTTTTGACGAGGTATGGCTTTAAGATTGCATTTTCCCGTCTATTATGCTAATTTTGCGACATGGACGTTAGTCAAGAATTTGTATGAGCATCGGACAATATTTCAATGCTGACTGTTTTATCTCGGAATTGTCACCATAACAATGTCAAAAAACCTGAAGAAGGATTTGTTTCAGGTTTAAAGACATGTATGCTGAGTCTAATATTTATTCAAAAAGCTAAATCAAACGCCATGCCATAAAGGCGACATGGACATTTGGCTACCCCTACTGTCATAAATCGGCAAAATTATACATTTTTCATAGTTTTAATAATTTTGATTTCTTTCTGTGGTTTTTGACTAGGACTCCTAAAAGTCAAAACAATAAGCTTTGACAAAAACATATAAAATTTTCCAGAATAAGATACCATAAATAGTGGCGACATCCAGATTAACATGGAATGAGTGTAAACATGCAATGGATTGTGAGTTATTATTATAAGGTAGTGTTGGGAATCGAACAGAAAATTAACAATCGATAATCGGTTTATGAAACCGAGCAATGATCAATTATTAATCGATATAGTCATTGTTTAATTATCTTTGGTCATCATATTTAAGACACACGGACACAGTACATGCACCAGTTTTAAGCACCAATGTTCCCTTACAATATTTTCTGTACATTTCTTTGTATTAATTACATTATTTATTCCGAACACTACTATCTTTAAGTGTTTACAAGTTACTATTACAGAACATGAGGCCACAGGCTCTAATTTTTGTCTTACAAAATTTAGTTTTGTATACATGTGTAAAACAAACAAAAAGAAAGATATCAAATTCTTTTTAATAATCCGTCAGTAACAAGTATTACAAGCAGTTGGATATTCTATATGTTTTTACAAGAACAATTTCTTTCAAACGACTTAGAAAACATCATTCTTACATGGTAAGAAGTGAGCGGTAACATATTTTAAAAATCACTTTTAAACCACAAACATGAGAAGTTGAAAACAAATCCTTTAGCAGTTAATTTACAAAGAAAATTTGTAATAAGGTACTGTATTGACATACTGACTTGATAAGAATATGA
Source organism: Mya arenaria (assembly GCF_026914265.1). Taxonomy (NCBI): domain Eukaryota; kingdom Metazoa; phylum Mollusca; class Bivalvia; order Myida; family Myidae; genus Mya; species Mya arenaria. The sequence goes on from NC_069137.1 coordinate 15,594,204, forward strand.
CTAGATAACTTAACATAGTAACACCTTAATATTTTAGCATTAACTAGCATAAACCAGAAAAAGAAAATTAGTCGGAAGCGGTTACGTCACTTGTTTTTATAATCGATTGTTCAAATTTCACTATCGATTGTCGCCGGCGTAGGCCTTTCCGATCAATTGTCGATTATAATCGATCATCGGCACAACACTATTTTAAGGTAGTTTAAAAAGGGTACATATTATAGTTTTATTAGCCAGTATTTTGTCCGCTCACTAATTGAAGGAGCTTTTTTCAATCTTTACCAAATTTGGTCAGAATGTGTATAAGCATAATATAGTGGTCAATATCGATAACAGCTCATATCGATGTTCTCAGTCAGGAGAGTTATTAACTGTTCCCTTAAATAATATGTCTCGGACATGGGCGATACCAAAAAACAATTTCGAGCGTTATCGCCCTTGATTTAAATAAATTAACTTTAATCGTTCTTGACCAAAAGCATTTGAAGCTTATGTTCAGTCATCATCAAATTTAGTTAGTATGCGTGGATAAACGAGCTTTGACAATACCGATAACCAGCCATTTTGGTGAAGTTTTGTTTAAGAATTGCCGCCCTTTAATAATAGAACTAACCTAAAATTGGTTTTGTCCGCTCTAATATTCAGAATCCACTTTCAAATAATCACCAAATGTGGGCATAATTTGTATGGGAATAATATCGCGGTCGAGTTTAATGACCAGTCGTATGTTTTGAGATTGGTCGCCCTTTAATACTATAATTTTTTCTTATAAATGACAGAAATATGCCACCATAATTTGTGGGTTCTATCCAGTCCCCAAAACAGCGTTAAATCCAATTATTCCTAGAAATCTTGCTATGCACATTGCTTTAATTTATAATCCAACATATTATGAGCATTGTGTTATATTTCTGCCATGTCCATCATATTGAGTGCATTGCATATATTTGTGTTCATCAGCACTTATAAAGTTTTTCTAAATTTTCCCCTTAGAATGGAAAAAAAGGCGGGGCATGTCATTTAATGTTTAAAAGAGTTTAATAACAAATTGAAATGATATAAACATTTGATTTTATCTAATGTGTCTGACTAGCAAGCTATAAGGCAACACCGAATTGTGGACAGTGTCCAAAAATGTTAGTGTCAACCCCTGTCGTATGCATGCTACTTAAAATACAAGCATTCTCTTCCAACACATTATCATTTTAATTTGTTTTCAACACGATTTTGAGTGTACTACATACATGTATTTCTTATATTTTCAGATACACATGGATTCATACACAACAGAAAAGACAATCACGTTGGAAGTCTGTGGTGTTGATTTGTCTCGGAAATCAGAAATAAAGCATCACCCGATAAGGCATACAGTAGAGGAGACTTACACATGTGGGATTTGTAATGCTGTTTTTTCACAAAAAAGTAATTTACTTACCCATATGGTAACACACACAATACAGAAGCCCTACAAGTGCGAGATATGTGATGCTACTTTTGCACAGAAGGGGAATTTAAAAGCACATAAAAGAATCCACACAGGAGAGAAGCCATACAAATGTGAGATTTGTGATGCTGCTTTCACCCAGAAGATTGGGTTACAGTCACATGTAAGAAAGCACACAGGCGAGAAGCCATACAAGTGTGAGTTATGTGATGCTGCTTTTTCCCAGAACAGTGGGCTACAGGTACACATAAGAAAACACATAGGAGAGAAGCCATTCAAGTGTGAGTTATGTGATGCTGCCTTTTTCCAGAAGAGTAGGTTACAGGTACATATAAGAAAACACATAGGAGAGAAGCCATACAAGTGTGAGACATGTGATGCTGCTTTCTTGCAGAAGACTGGGTTACAGGTACATATAAGAAAACACATAGGAGAGAAGCCATATAAGTGTGAGGTATGTGATGCTGCTTTCACCCAGAAGAGTGGGTTACAGGTACATATAAGAAAACACATAGGAGAGAAGCCATATAAGTGTGAGTTATGTGATGTTGCTTTCTCCCAGAAAAATGGGTTACAGGTACATATAAGAAAACACATAGGAGAGAAGCCATATAAGTGTGGGATATGTGATGCTGCTTTCACCCAGAAGAGTGGGTTACAGTCACATGTAAGAAAGCACACAGGCGAGAAGCCATACAAGTGTGAGATATGTGATGCTGCTTTCTCCCAGAAAAATGGGTTACATTCACATTTAAGAATACACACTGGAGAGAAGCCATACAAGTGTGAGTTATGTGATGCTGCTTTCACCCAGAAGAATGGGTTACAGTCACATGTAAGAAAGCACACAAAACAGAAGCCCTACAAGTGCGAGATATGTGATGCTACTTTTGCACGGAAGGGGAATTTAAAAGCACATAATAGAATCCACACAGGAGAAAAGCCATACAAATGTGAGTTTTGTGATGCTGCTTTCACCCAGAAGAGTGGGTTACAAGTACATATAAGAAAACACATAGGAAAGAAGCCATATAAATGTGAGTTATGTGATGCTGCTTTCTCCCAGAAAAATGGGTTACAGGTACATATAAGAAAACACATAGGAGAGAAGCCATATAAGTGTGGGATATGTGAAACTGCTTTCACCCAGAAGAGTGGGTTACAGTCACATGTAAGAAAGCACACAGGCGAGAAGCCATACAAGTGTGAGATATGTGATGCTGCTTTCTCCCAGAAAAATGGGTTACATTCACATTTAAGAATACACACTGGAGAGAAGCCATACAAATGTGTGTTTTGTGATGCTGCTTTCACCCAGAAGAGTGGGTTACATTCAAATTTAAAAATACACACTGGAGAGAAGCCACACAAGTGTGAGTTATGTGATGCTGCTTTCACCAAGAAGGATGGGTTGCAGTCACATGTAAGAAAGCACACAGGCGAGAAGCCATACAAGTGTGAGATATGTGATGCTGCTTTCTCCCAGAAAAATGTGTTACATTCACATTTAAGAATACACACTGGAGAGAAGCCATACAAATGTGAGTTTTGTGATGCTGCTTTCACCCAGAAGAGTGGGTTACAGTCACATGTAAGAATACACACTGGAGAGAAGCCATACAAGTGTGAGTTATGTGATGCTGCTTTCACCAAGAAGAGTGGGTTACAGTCACATGTAAGAAAGCACACAGGCGGGAAGCCATACAAGTGTGAGTTATGTGATGCTGCCTTTTCAAAGAACAGTGGTATACAGGTACATAAAAGAAAACACATAGGAGAGAATCCATATAAGTGTGGGATATGTGATGCTGACTTTTCTCGGAAAAATCAGTTACAAACACATATGATATTCCACACAAGAAGTCATACAAGTACAAACAAATGCGATACCGATTATTTGATGCTAAGCATGTAAGGTATTAAGGACTAAATGTTCTCTGAAATGCTAATGCATACATGTCCGAAGAAAATTTGGATATACATGTCTTGCTGATACCAATCATGCAACTGATGAAAATTACACACGATAATGCATACAGTTGGGAAGCCATGCATGTTTGAATCTGTGATGCTTGTTCCTCTTAATAAGGTATTTTACAGAAACATATACATTTAAGAAGCCTCATACATGTGTGACCTATGTGATGTTGCTTCCTTAGAAAAGTTTGTTTACGGAAACATTAAGAAAACACACAGTAGATATTATATTTCAGTGTAAAAGATGTTGTGATGATTGTTTCTAAGTAAACTACCACGTCAAAGGTCTCTCTGAAACGCCAACATATTTATGTATATATATATATATATAAGAGACACATGTGAAGCTGCAATTCACTGAATCCTACCCAGGGCATATGTGCAGAAGATCGGATATATTTGTGTGATTCATAATATTGTTATTCAGGTTTATTCCTAACTGTAACGGTGGAGCTTTTATATGTTTCATCGTTTCTTACTTCCATATATATGCGTCTTAAAATACTTAGATATACATGTATAACAATGTTTTGCAGTTTTAATTAACCCAAGCATTACATGCTTTACCATTGCTAAATATTTACATTCACACTTCATTCCTTAACGATGGTTGTTGTTTATCAATTGCACTTTATTTCTGTATAAAGTGCAATGGCATTTCCCATCGATATCACGTGCGTTTGTTCGATACTTCTGTCCTGTCATTGGGCGCAATAATACCAAGGGGCGGGGCATATTTACTACGGAACTATTTTTTTAATGAAATCGTAGTACAATTATTGGCAACATGCAAAACTGTAATCTGCAGTAAAGCAGTTAAAACAAAATAAGCAACGATTATTTGATTGATTTTAATGTAGATAATTTCATGATGGATGGAACAGTTGAAGAAAAGTTTGTGTTTAAAAATGCTGTTAAATGTCACGAAAATGCAAAAACAGTTAGTTCAAAATAACCTCTATAATGGGTGCTTGTATGACGTCATGAGTGATGTCATTGAAAAAGTTTTACATTAAGCTCGATTCGGGCCGCAACATAACTCGGCAGCTGCATTTTGTTTCGACGCCATTTTTTGCAGCGTTCATTCGTTTTGAAAGTGTTGTTTTTCGAAAAGTGACTGGATTACTGGGATTATTTACACACAATACCTATTGGGTAATCAATTAATTACCTATGCAGTCCTACTTTAACCATTATTTGTTTTGATAACTAATTTAAGCCTGAAAATTTTGTAAACATGTTCTTGATAAAATGTACAGCATCTTCAGCATCAGAGAAAAAATATTTGAAATTTCTTTGTTCATTGCATACTACATAGTGGAATCATGTCCATATAAGTCGTATGTTCTGAATAAAATCGACAGAAATAACTAAAAGTTCGGAGGAGTTAGTCGTTTTAGACATAATTTAGTGCTTTTAATAGTCAAAACATTTGCAGAAAAAACTATTTGGTAAACACATCAGCTTGCCAGGAAAAGACAACTCAGCAGAAAATATGTAAGTTATATGACTTTTGTGGTTTATTTCCTGTTTTGGTATTTGTATGCAGCTACATTATATATTCTAAAATATGTTTTTGTGCAAAAGTTTGCATCGTTGACCAACTTTCGGTCAGAAACCAGGTCGCTCAGCCTTCATTGTTATGATGCGGGCCCTGAAAGCGCATATGTAAAACAAAAAACCGGGCATTAACGTCACGTGAATTTACTGAATAATGACCGTTTTCTACCGAAAACGCCCGGGTTTTTGCCTTTTAATACACCACGATAACGGACCGAAAACACACATTGTATGCAAAAATACGTATTCATAATATTCTTGACCTTGAAAAGATAGAAAATAAACATATAAATAAGGAACTATTCTATCTGTGCATTTATTGTCGTATACAATTAGGTTACGATAGCTGTTCTAATTTACCCACCGTTGGGAACAACGAGAGAAAGAAAAGAGAAAATGCTCTTGAATAATCAATTTATTTTAGCAGAAATGTAGATTTAAATGAATGTAAATATAAGTATTAAAATTCGACATGTTGCATTTTATCGGGGTATGGTAAGCAATGGCGCAGTTCAAAATGTTGGTGGAGTCCTTCGGACTCCACCCATTTTGAACAGCCCCATTGCATACCATACCCCGATAAAATGCAACATGTCGAATTTTAATCCTTAAACAATGCGCTGCTGATTGAATTTGCCCCAAACAATTTTACATCTAGTGATACAATGTATCTACATGTATATATATATATAATGTGTGTGTGTTTGCTGGTTTTACTTGTGTTATATATAATATTGTATTTCAAATGAAATCCAAACTGTTACTACGGTTCTTTTATATGTTTTATCGTTTATAATCGTATTATGTAGTTGAATTTTTCTGGTAAAATGCATTTTAAACCTTTCGTTGTAAATTGCGCGAACTACATGTACATATAGATTCATGCATTTGTCACTTCATGTAAAAACTATTTTTGATATATTCATCTTGTGTTATTCTAGTTGGAGTTTTAACTCTTTATTTCACCGGGAACATTGTAAAGGTTGAATGTATGTTTTAATCTTGTCAGACAAATATCAGTAATACCGTATTTATTTAGGTTAATCGCTGAGTCATTCATATAATCGCGAAATCCTTGTACAAATGCGTTACTATCTATAGTAACATATGTATTAAGGTAACATAATTCCTTTTTAACCCTTAATACAAATTATGGTCCTTTTTTTAAAAAAACAACAACTTTATTTCTTTTGAAATGCAGATTTTTAGCTCGACTATTCGAAGAATAAGGAGGGCTATTCTACAGCGTCGGCGTCCGGTTAAAATATTAGGGCAAGTTGGGATTTTCACTTATTAGTCCAATACCCTTCATTTAATTGACTTAATACTTCACCCAGTTGGCCATCACATAATGAGGTTAGATAACTCCCCTTTATACAAAGTATGACCCCTGATTGACTATGGAACTTCGGTTAAAATTTGACGGCAGGTTGGGATATTTTTTAATAACGTCTATACCATTCGTCCAATTAACTTAATACTTCACACAGTTGTTCAGGACCATCACAAAATGAGGTTCCATAACTCCATATTATCCTTTATACAAGTTTTGGTCCCTGATTGACTTAGGTTAAAGTTTAAGGGCAAGTTGGGATTTTAATAAAACAAAACTTCTATACCCTTCATTCAATGCACTTAATACTTCGCAGAATTATTGACGACCAGCTTACAACGAGGAACATAACTCGGCAAAAATATACATTTTTCATAATTTTAATAATTTTGATTTCTTTTTGTGATTTTTGACTAGGACTACTAAAAGTCAAAACAATAAGCTTTGACAAAAACAATGTGTGTATTCTTATATGTGCCTGTAAACAGTGCTTATGAGAAAAATCTGCACCGCAAATTTCACACTTGTATGACTTATCGCATGTGTGTTCTTTCGTATGACGTTTGAGATCAATTTTCCGCAACCAGTCAGTCCCGCATACCTTACACGTGTACGGCTTCTCAACATAGTTTACATCCATTTGAATCTGAAAATAAATTTAATGTATGTAACCTTATTGGATGTATAGGATGATTTATCGGAGAAAATGAAAAATTTAGCCTTTAACCTTCTAAAATATAAATGTAAAGCGCCTTCGCATTTTTAATTCGTGAAAATAATATTTTAAATAAACAATATATTATGTACCTCCAATATATGAAAACATCAATCAGAGGCGTGAAATAGAATAACGTGTTTAAATAGAACGAAACGAAACATTCCCGAAAAAAGTTTCGGAAATAACACATTTCATGCATGGCATTATCTTACAATTTCAATGTATACATATTGAAAAGCCATTTTGAATTTGAAAGGACTTCAAACACTTTCTATATGCATTCAAAGGACCTTGATCATGATTTTGATGCGTTGAAAGGATCACGAAGACAACTAAGAGATGTATTGGCATGGACCTCGGACACTATTCCGATGCATTAAACCTATCCCTGACACTATCTAGATGTATTGAAATTACCTCGGACACTAAATGCATTGCCACTACCTTTGACATTATTCTGATGCATTAAAATAACCTTAGACATTATCTAGAATATAGAAACTTTGAAACTACCTCGGACCCTTCTCGATGTATTAAAATTACTTGATACTTTTTATATGAATTGCAACTACATTGGACAATATTCCGATGCATTAAAATAACCGTAGACATTATCTAGGATATAAAAAAATACATTAAAATTACCACGGACACTATCTCGGAACATTGAAACTACCTGGAACACTATCAATAAAGATTAATACTACCATGGACACTATCTAGATGTAATAAAATGACCTTGGACACTATCTAGAAACATTGAAAATACATTGGACACCATCTAGATGTATTTAAATGACCTTGGACTATATAAAGAAATATTTAAACTACATCGGACACTGTCTGAATGTATTGAGAGAAACTCAGATACTTTCTCGATGCATTGAAAGGACCTCGGACACTTTCTCGATGAATTTAGAAGGACCTCGGACACTATCTAGAAACATTATAATTATCTTTGACACTATTTAGAAACATAGAAACTACCTTGGACACTATCTAGAAACATTAAAACTATTTTGGACACTATCTTGAAACATTAAAATATCTCGGACACTATCTAGAAACATTGAAACTACTTTGGACACTATCTATAAACATTGAAACTACGGACGCTATCTTTATGCAATGAAATGACCTCGGACACTTTTCTCGATGCATTGAAAGGACCTCGGACACTATCTCGATGTATTGAAATGACCTCGGACTCTATCTTAAAACATGGAAACTATGTCTGATGCTCTCTAAAACATTGAAAAATTGTACTTGATCATATAAAGATATCTTGTCCATATCTAAACTCAATAATGTTCTAGTATTGTTAATTTATACCTGGTACTGTAAAACATTACTAGAGAGTTCCTTATTTGAGTTATACCTTTGGAAACCTGAGTACACAGAGAACACCTACTTGTGTGGCTTGGTGACAACACACCAACTGCAAATGCACCGAGTCCGAAAAACAAGCCAGTGTTATAGAATAAAAAGAATAGTTCGTAATATCCAATCAAAATTGTGTGTCGCATCGGGGTGACAACTTGTCACGTTCAAATGATATGCAGGTAGAATTAGCATATTGAAAGCAAAATATAATTAATATAAAATGAAATCACAAACGTAATATGATGTGTCAGCAAAAGCAGATAATTGCAATATCAGAGGAATCTTATTATATTGAAATCACAAACGAATATGATGTGAATATCAAAATATCTTAAATGCAAAAATAGGGGAGTCTAATCATATGACAATCAAAAACGAATATGCCATGAATATCAAAATAACTTAAATGCAAAAAATAGGGGAGTCTTATAATATGACAATCACAAACAAATACAAGAAATGTCAAGGCCAACAAGCATATTACAATGCATCGAATCGCATCCATGAAATTCTCAAAATATTTGTAGTATTCTGCTTAACAACATAGGCTAAAGCATTGGAATTGAAGAGTTTTAAGTTGAACATTTCATTAGGGGTGTGGTACATTAATGAACACGGCAGAATTAGGGTGCTTGTGCACTGTACTATTTGTCATTGCCACCTATCCATATACCAAGTTATTTCAATACCATGAGTATTTTGAAAGTAATGCTCTGGTCAAGAAAAAGAGGCAAAGAGCAATATTTCTGTAATTAGCTGAAATACAGCTATAGTCATTGTGCTTTACCATTGAATGCAATTCCAAAAAGTAGTTTTCTTGTTATGCTACGGACAGGAAAAGGAACAAAGGGAATAACTCTTGCAATTCGCTGAAATAGAGTTATTGTTCTTGTACACTGCAGTTCTAATCATTTAGGGGGAGGGGGCAAAGTCACCATGCTGGAATGATAACTTGAAGGAAAGAATAAGTTTCCTGATTATATGGGGAATTCATCATGAAGAAGTGACATGAAATAAAAAAAAAATTGTAGTACTTTAATAAACTTTATCATTTCGTCTGAAAGTTACAAACATAAATAGAACAAAATTATTGAACTGTTGTATAAAAAGAGAACATTGTTTACTAGATGAAATGCATTTATAACATAACATGCCTTGTTTTTAGCTGTTTAATAATACTAAAATGTATGAAATTGGACAAATTGCATAAAAAACTGGTCAATGGAGTTATAATGTTAACTTCTCCATTTACATGGTAAAGAAGAGTTGAAAATGGATGTTTTAAGTTGATAGTGATATTAACACAAAAATAGCATGTGTCTTATAGGACAATGGGAAATTTTTCAAATATGATAAAAATAATGCATACAAACTGAATATGTATCAGACTATGTATGAAAGAAATAATACTGTTTCTATTTTTCACAAAGGTTTTGAAATACAACAATGCACATATAAGCATAAATAGGCCAAATATGCACAAAATAATAGTAAACAATGTGTGAAAGTGATACTGAACACTTATAATAATTTCTTTGTGCATTAAATGAATATATACCAGAAAAGCAATTATATTTACGAAATCAAGTCCAAAATGTATAATAACATGAAGAACACCCCTTTATTAATATCTTCATAACAAATCAGAGAACATGTAAACGATAATCATTTATATACTTAGTATCAAATGTGTCTACTTTAAAGTGTGTTTTCAGTTGCATTAAATTAATATATACCAGAAAAGCAATTATAAAAATCCTTAAATGTATAAGAAACTGAAGACAACAAAAAATAACACCCATTTATGAATATCTCCAAAACAAATCAGAGGTCACCTAAACAATAATCATTCATACAATTAGTATCAAATGTGTCTAGTTTTTGTGTGTCTGTTCATTATCTTTAAATGAGCATCTTTAAAGTGAAACTCTTATTTGAAATCAATACATATTTGATATAATTGTATTTATAACACACATCAAATTGACTGATAAAACAATAACTACTTACTAAATAATGTATTTACTGAAATATTGTTTACTGATTTATAACAAGCTTGTGACCCTGTTTATAATAGCAGAAAGCATGACAAATATTAAATGATTTGTGATTGCTAAAAGATTTACTGTGGTCTACTATAGTATCCCAAGGCAGAAATACCATGTTTTATGTTCATTCTTATTAGCAAATTGAATTAAAATCCTTCATTAGAAACATTGTTGTTGACATCTATCAACCCATTTTGAAAAAAATCAAAACAATAATATTAATTGTGATCAGTCTTGTTTGGGAGTAAGAGTGCATCTTTAAAAATAGTGTGTGTTTTTTTCACTTTATATGAAATATGTACCAATTCAATTTGACAAATGAGACACTTTTTTAAGTTAGAAAATAGAAGTAGTAATTGTACATAATACAAAACAACAAAAAAATTGACAAAGCTCAATATAACAGGAAATCTATATGAAAACAAAAATCATTAAATGCCATAATTATTTCAACTGAATTAAGGTATTAGTAATACACACTTTAATAAAAGCTTTCCCCGACAACATAGTTATTATCATGGTACACTATGGGACTTTAATCCAAATTTTGAAGATATTTTACCGTGAATTAAAAAAGTAATTTAAATTTCATTACACCCAACCCCAAACTCCAAGGGCTACAAAGAGCGACAAGTAAATATTTTCTCTATATTTGATTTTTTTCACATTATCAGAGCTTATGAAATAAACACAACAGTTTCTGGTGAAATAAACTTCAGTTAACAGAAAACATAAGTTCAACCGAACAGCATTATTGATACACTTGCAAAAAAAATCATTTTGATTGATCTTGTGAGTCTTCTGAACAGAGCAGTATTTCTATGTTTGAAAATATAAAGCAGTTTTATAAATTCATAAAAAATAATTAATAATAAGACAACCTGCTGAAATTTTTAAATATTTTCTATGATGTCTAATGAACAATTTAAAAGACAATTTATGATAGTTTACCGTTCAATTGAAGAAAATATACATAATGTCATGTAACCATACATTTCTATAGCTAATAAAATGCTTAAAAATCAACCCTTTGAAAAAATAAAGCTTTATTGGACTTATTCATAAAATGTAATCATTCAAATAAATGAATTTTACGTATGATACTTACTCAGAATTCAGATTTAAAACCAATGAATGTACTTTCAAATCAAAATATGTAAAGAAACAAGAACACTATGTACATGTAGGCGGTAATGCCCCTCCAAAAATGTCAGAGTGAAAGTTCTCAACTAATTTGCACTCTTCAACATTTGAAGCTTGGTCTGTTCCCATGCGTTTGTACTTGTAGTGTGTGCACAGATGATAATTACTCAATGCTGAGTCAATGCTGATTTGGTTTTCATGCCCCTTCAGGTTCTTTACCCATCTAGAATGTTTAGTGCTGTAAAGGAAATCTAACTTATTAGTATCGATAATAATACTGCCATACATATACAAAATAAAATATAAACAGTTTAATATTTCTCGACATTATTTAAAAAACAACAACAACAAGCTGATACATACATGTAGATAATATTTAAAGAAAATTACTAAATTTATCAATAAAATTCATCATCATCATCATCATCATCATCATCATCATCATCATCATCATCATCATCACCACCACCACCACCACCACCACCACCACCACCACCACCACCACCACCACTTGATTATTTAATACAGTGAGTTTATAAAACAACAAACATCAACTCAAATATGTTTTATATGAAATACTCACATCATCTCTATGAGATGTGACTGCCTTGTGGATGACATGGATGTCCCAATGATCCAACATAGTATTTAATGCAGGCTGGAATTCTTCATAACCCCAATTTGATGACTTAGTAATATTCAGTCATCTTCCTACCTGAAATAAATTAGACTTCTGATTATCAACCGGCAGAAACTACAACTGTGAAAGACAAATGCACATGTATCAATTATACATTCTGTACTAATATCCGTGTTAGCCAAGAGTAAGTTGGTAGGCACAAATGTGTAGTTGTTGTTCATATGGTTGATAATGATTCACAACAGTACGGGGTTTTAACGAGACCTACACCAAGCAAATGAATGTCGCTAGTGTCAAAGCTGTCGTGGCTTCCAGCCCGAAACCATGTACGTCTTTTATTACAGGTTTATTTTGAAAATATGCAGTTTGTAAACAAATAATGGGTATGTTCATGTATTATGGTATGTTAAAAATAGGTCACATACCAAAACACATCATTTTTAAACAAAATTTTAAGTCTAATATTTTTCTAAGATAAAACAATCAAATAAAAGATTACATACTCATATCATATACATAAATAATGTGCATAAGTACATTTAAAAATATGAAACATGTACAGAATGCACCAGTCAATTGTAACCATGGCACCCCAGGTCCGGGGTTTTGCCGGGGATAGCCGGGGAAACGAGCCGTGTTTTTACCTTACAGGTGGCCCTGCAGTGCCGGGTGAATGCGGTGGTTTTGTCTTCGAGCAAAATATAGCGGGGAATATGCCTCACCTAGGCTCCCTGGGGTGCGGGGGCATATGGCAGGGATTTGACCATCAGTTCGTCCTCGCAGGACGAGGATTTTACCTGGGGTTGGCTGGACCGAAAGTCGAAGTCCCGGCTATTCCCCGTACATGGGGGGGGGGGGGGGCGTGGTTACAATTGACTGGTGCATAAGTAGATGTAACATGTATATTTATAATAATATATAATTATAGTACATGTATGTAAAAATATTAACACGCTGTCTTAACATTTAGCAAATAAAAATGATTTAAGAATTCCAAAGATAAATTAAAAAAAACAAAACATTTTTGAACTAATCAACGTACAAAACTACTCAAAGACGTATACGTACATACATAGCCCTTTGATACGAATATCCCAGTTCCATGCCGATTGTTGACATTCGTTTTTTCGACAGAAAATCTTCTCCTACGCGTATAATTCACTTATAATCCATGTTTTACTGTAATGACTCAAATTGTTAGGTGTATCGTAATCAACTCTCAGTGTGCACTTTCAGTGTTTACTTATTTTAAACGTATATTCATGATAAAAAACATCACCCGAGTTTCCAACTACTACGATGTAGAAATTCCAATATTGACCAATGAATGGCGGGGAAATATCTCCTGGTTCTAAAAATAGCAACATCCGGTATGTGTTACAAATCGGGGACAATCGTAATAAAATTTTACTAATGTCACCTTCAACACATTAACAAATGAATTTAGGTGAACATTTAATTCCAATATCGATTAGATTAAAGAAAAAAAGATTACCTCATGGTTTATCAATGCAGTAAACATAACAAAACAACATAAAACATAATTATTTCCATTCACATAATTACCGGTCCACACAGTTAACATTTCCGGCACATGATATTTCAGATATTTCAGGTAACCAATCGGAAAACGTAAACGAATCGGGAACAGTTATTATACTTATTTGTCGTTCTTCCGAAATAATGTTTTAAAGATAAATTGAAGACTATCTATTCAACCATAAATAGCATTTTAACACCCATGCAATCGCCACCCATTTGCATTTTTAATCATTATAAAATAACAGTAAAACCCAACTGTCAACCAACTTAAAAACCGCTCCTACCACTAACTAAAATAAATTACCATTCCATAATAGGCGCGCACTTCAGTGCGGCGCCAATGACATGAATATAAAAAAAAACTTAAATGCAAACATAGGGGAGTCTTATAATTTGGCAATCACAAACGAATATGACATGAATATCAAAATAACTTAAATGCAAAAATGCGGGAGTCTAATAATATAACAATCACAAATGAATATGCCATGAATAGCGAAACAAATGCACACACAACTTATATTGCAAGAATCGCTTGCCGTGTAGGAGATAATATATCCTTCATAAAACACATTTTTCCTTTGCAACAACCGTTATGACTAAACATGTCATTATAAAATGTATTTAAAAACAACAGAGACAAGTCCGTTCTCAAAGAAGAAATTATCGTTTCGCATCAGTTATGTGTTAGATTTCAATCTCAATTCACATTTCACTATTTCGATAATCATCAAATAAATGTCTCTATTTCATGATAAATATGACATTTCCGTTACCTGATGCGGATTTCCGGACAGTTATTTTTTTTTTTTCTGTTCAACTATCCTTTCAGAATTATTTTGTTGCTCTGTTTTTCATTAACTAAGTAAGTAAATAGATTACTATAGTGATTTGAGTTTAGAATGGCATATAACGTTACAACAATGACAAACACACAAGCACCCTGCCCAGTGGATGCCCCTCATATCTACTTAACAGACATGATATCGAAAAGGTTTACGTAAATATTAATGTTAAGTCTGAAAGTAATATTCTTATTCAAAATCAATACATACACATGTATAACAAACATATTTTTGAGTGATAAACCTTTAACTACTTCCAAAATAGTTCATTTATCAAAAATATTAATTATTGCTAACAAGATTTTAACTGTGTATTTAATGAATACATAAAAATATTAAATGATTGGTGAGTGCTAACAAATTGACTGCAATCCACTATCGTCTCATAAGGTATACCAAGTTTTCTGCACCTTTCTTTCAAATAAACTTGATATCCTTTTAAAAACCATTCATTTTGAGATGTATTCATCCTTTTTGGTACATTAAAACAATTATATCAATTGTGGTAAATCTTATTTGGGAGTAAAAGTGCATCTTTTATGAATGTAAAGCGCTTACTCCAACTGAAACATATTATAATATATTTTCATCCGCCGGGGAACCAAATTATGACGTCATTATTTATGCGAAAAACTACAGAAACAAGCTCAGAAGCATAAAGTTTAAACATAAACCCGGTTTAATGGCACTGGGTAATCGCCAAAGACATAAAACATAAAAACAAAAATCACAAACAAGAAACATGGAAGAACAGCTCAAATGTCTTATAATATTGATAATAAGAATAATATTAAAAGCAATTAAAATAATAATATTAAAAAAATAAATAATGATTATATAATAATATTAATAATAAAAAAATATGATAAAAATAATAACGATGATAATAAAAACAATAATATTAATACTACTACTACTATTACTACTACTACAAATAAAAATAATAATAATATAATAATAATAATAATAATATTAATAATAATAATAATAATAATAATAATAATAATAACAATAATAATAATAATAATAATAATAATAATAATAATAATAACAAAAATAATAATTATAAAAATAAATAATAATAATAATAATAATAATAATAATAATAATAATAATAATAATAATATAATTAATAATATAAATACTAATACTAATACTAATACTACTACTACTACTACTACTACTACTACTAATAATAATAATAATAAGTATAATAATATGGTAATAAATAATAAAAATGATAATAATAATAAAAGTATTAAATCATAAAAAAAATGTGTTCTTACATGTGATGTTCTTTAATGTGGTCATACATGTGATGTACTATAATGTGTTCTTACATGTGTTGTTCTATTGTATGGTATTGCATGTGATGTACTATAATGTGGTAGTACATGTGATGTTTTATAATGTTGTCTTAAATCTGATGTTCTTTAATGGGGTCTTACATGTTATGTCCTATAATATTGTCTTACATGTTATGTTCTATAATGTGGTATTATATGTGATGTTCAATCATTGTGTCTAGCATGTAGTGTTCTATAATGTTGTTTACATGTGATATTCTATGAGGTGGTCTAACACGTGATGTTCTATAATGTGGTCTTACATGTGATGTTTTATAATTTGGTCTTATATGTGATACTCTAAAATCTGGTCTTACACATGTAGTTCTATAGTGTGGTCTTACATGTGATGTTATGCGTTATTTCACAGACCTAAATAGTTCAGTTTGAGCATTCAAGTGATGCCCCAGTATAATATGTAAACAAAAAGTATATGCACATTGATCACACTCGATACGTTTCTGAAACAATAAGTTTATGTATTTTTTCTCCTCGCAACTTCTAGTTGAAGTTTATCAACAAAACGAAACAAATCAATGGAAAATGATGATACTGATAATTCAACGTTCAACACTGTGTATTTCCAGAAAGGTACAAGAACGGAATTATTGTATTAACGAATGTGATTTTTATCAAATGTACTATTGTACTAATTTAAACAAAGAAAACACGGAAATAATTTACAATTTAGAAGAAAAAACAAACAAATCAAAAATGCATAATTGTATTATATACACATATACAACAATTATCGAATACAACAGGTATGGTTATTAGTACATGAGAATCTTTATAACACCAAAATACACTAGTACGATAACCAATTCAAGAAATCACGCGTAGAATGAAAAATAATAATCTTGGGCATAATAAAACTGACGCTAACACCATCTGTACAGCTATAGCATATGCGTTTGATGCTATCATTATCTGACGAAATGATGCATATTTGATGCATATTAGCATACACTTGATCGCATGTTTCCAACCTGTGTCACATTTCGCCCCTTCTAAGCGTATTTACTTAATATGATTATGTAACTATTCATTTCAAGGGAATGCCGCATCACGCGTGTCATTTATGTAAAGATGGTTGTGTGTGCACTTAAATGAGTCTGTAAAGATTGTTTTCGATGTAATGCATCAAATCACGTCTTACATATGTACAGAATATTATATGATACTGTAAGTTACTTTTCCAAAAGAAAGCAACGTGACATGTTCTCTACTGTTTTTTATGTGACGTTTTAACTGAATAAAGTCATCGCCATATGTCTCACACTTGTATGGCTTCTATCACGTGTGTATTCTTATATGTGATAGGAAATAACCTTTATAAAAAAGCAGCATTATATATCTCAACGTTTTATGGCGTCTCCCCTGTGTGTATTCTTACATGTTTAAATAACATTTTCGAGATAAAGCAGCATCACATAACATTTTCGAGATAAAGCAGCATCACATGAGTCACACTTGTACGGCTTCTCGCCTGTGTGTATTGTCATATGTTTCCGCGAAGCACCTTCCTGTTTCACGCTTTTACGGTTACTCTCCTGTGAGTATTCTTAATATGTGTCGATAAACAACAAATACGAAATAAAGCACAATCGCATGTATCACACTTTTACGGCTTCTCATCTGTGTTCACGTATTCATACATGCTTTTGCCCTGTGTGTATTCTTATATGTACCTGTAAATTTATTGTCTCACACTTGTATAGATTCTCCTCTGTGCGTGTTCTTGTTTCTGCAGGTAACCTTTCTGAAAGAAAGCAGTACCACATATCTCACACTTATACGGCTTCGCCTCTGTTTTTCTTACATATATGTTAACCACCTTTTAAAGAAAACGCAGAATCACATTAAACATACTTGTATGGCTTCTCTCCTGTGTGTAGTCTTCGATGTGTCTGTCAAGAACTATGCTTAGAGAAAGCAGCACCGCATGTCTCACACTTGTACGGCTTTACTCATGTGTGTATTCGTGTATGGCCTTTAGAGAAGTTTTCTGACAGAAAGCAGCATCACATACCTCACACTTGTACGGCTTCTCTCCTGTGTGGATTCTCATATGTCTATGTAAACCACTTTTTTGACGGAAAGCAGCATCACATACATCACACTTGTACTGCTTGTCTCCTGTGTGTATTCTAATATGCCTCTGTAAATCAATTTTCTGAGAGAAAGCAGCATCACATGTATCACACTTGTACGGTTTATCTCCTGTGTGTATCCTTATATGATTCTTTAAATTACCTTTATGAGAGAATGCAGCATAGCATGACTCACATTTATATGGCTTTTCTCCTATATGTTTTCTTATACTAGTATGATTCTGTAAACAATTTTTCTGAGAGAAAGCAGCATCACATATTTGACACTTGTACGGTTTAACTCCTGTATGTTTTCTTATATGTGTCCGTAAACTATGATTCTGAGAGAAAGCAGCATGACATATCTCACACTTGTACGGCTTCAGTCCTGTGTGCATTTTTATATGTGCCTCTAGAGCGGTTTTCCAATAGAAATTAGCATTACATATATCACACCTGTATGGCTTCTCTTCCTTGTGTATTCTCATATGTCTATCTAAACTTCCTTTCCGAGCGAAATCAGCATCACATACCTCACACTTGTACGGCTTGTCTCCTGTGTGTAATCTTATATGCCTCTGTAAATCAAATTTCCGAGAGAAAACGTTATCACATATATCACACTGGCTTAGCTACTGTGTGTAGTATTATATGCTTTTGTTAATCATCTTTTTGAGATATAACAGCATAACATATGTCACACTTGTATGGCATTTTTCCTGTGTATATTGTCGTGTGTCTTTTTAAACCAGTTCTCTAAGTAAAATCAGCCTGACATATCGAACACTTGTATGGCTTCTCTCCTTTATGAATTTTCATGTGACGCTTAAAATCAGATTTCTGGGTGAAAATAGATCCACAGACTACACACTGGCTATGGCTTCACTCATGTGTGTAAACTCATGTGAATCTGAAAATGAAATACTTGTTTGTAATACTCTTTATTAACAGTGTTGTTAAATTCAAGTCAAAACGATTGTGTTGGAAATATGTATAGTCTTATTTCCATACAATTTATATAGTAAAAAGAACGATACTGTATTTTATAACCCGCATGGCAGATATCTGGTTTTAAAGATCTGCATATTCCGTGCTAAAAGCTTCGCTTATGCGCTGCAAAGGCAAAGTGGTATTGGCCAAAGAAAGCGCAGCTTTTGCTTCTTAAAAAGTTAATGGATACGGGCAGTTATTGAAAAAAACGGACCTTTTGTGAAATGACTTCATTGTTTAGATAACATAAAGTCAGCTTTCGGCTGTATTGGCTAAAAAAGCGCAACTTCTGCACAAAATCTGCGTTTTTATGCCCCCGAAGGTGGGCATATTAAAATCGCACCGTCCGTCCGTCCGTCCGTCCGTCCGTCCGGCTCTGTAACTTTCCCTTGTATGGACAGATTTTAAAATAACTTGCCACATATGTTCCACATACCAAGACGACGTGTGGCATGCAAGACTCGTGTCCCTACCTCAAAGGTCAAGTTCACACTTAGTCTTTATTCACAATGAAGGGCTGCATATAAGGACATAGAGTATAGGTTGTCGTGTCCGGGCTGTAACTTTCTCTTGTATGGACAGATTTTAAAATAACTTGCCATATGTGTACCACATACCAAGACGACGTGTCGCGTGTAAGACCCGTGTCCCTACCTCAAAGGTCAAGGTCACACTTAGTGTTTATTCACCATAGAGTGCTGCATATAAGGACATAGAGTATAGGTTGTCGTGTCCAGGCTGTTACTTTCTCTTGTATGGACAGATTTTAATATAACTTGCCACATGTGTTCCACATACCAAGACAATATGTCGCGTGCAAGACCCGTGTCCCTACCTCAAAGGCCAAGGTCACACTTAGTGTTTATTCACAATGGAGTGCTGCATATAAGGACATAAGAGTATAGGTTGTCGTGTCCGGGCTGTAACTTTCCCTTTGTATGGACAGATTTTAAAATAACTTGCCACATGTGGTCCATATACCAAGATGACGTGTCGCGTGCAAGACTCGTGTCCCTACCTCAAAGGTGAAGGTCACACATAGTGTTTATTCACGATGGAGTGCTGCATATAAGGACATAGAGTATAGGTTGTCGTGTCCGGGCTGTAACTTTCCC
Organism: Mya arenaria; assembly: GCF_026914265.1. NCBI lineage: Eukaryota > Metazoa > Mollusca > Bivalvia > Myida > Myidae > Mya > Mya arenaria. The sequence goes on from NC_069137.1 coordinate 15,614,381, forward strand.
TTGTATGGACAGATTTGAAAATAACCTGCCACATGTGTTCCACATACCAAGACGACGTGTCGCGTGCAAAACCCGTGTCCCTACCTCAAAGGCCAAGGTCACACTTAGTGTTTATTCACAATGGAGTGCTGTATACAAGGACATAGGGTATAGGTTGTCGTGTCCGGTCAGTAACTTTCCCTTGTATGGACAGATTTTAAAATAACTTGCTACATGTGTTCCACATACGAAGACCATGTGTCCTGTGCAAGATCCATGTCCCTACCTCTAAGGTTAAAGATACACTAAGTGTTTATTCACAAGGGGATTCTGAATATAAGGACATAACAGTGTAGTTTGTGAAGTATGGGTGGTATTTTTTATGTTCAGAGGAAATTTAAAATAACTTGCCATATGTATTTGACACATAAAGGCAAGATCAATTTTTCATGTACTGACCTTGTTCGTAGGTCAATGTCACATTCGGGGGCATTCGTCACATACTGTGACAGCTCTTGTTTACTATAAAGGCGCAGTTTAAGCGAGGCTGTTGGGATAATTGGCCAAAGAAGCTCAGCGAAAGCGAAGAAGCTTCGTTTCTACAGTAAAAGTGCAGCTTTATGTGGTATTGGACAAAAAAGCGCACCATTAGCTAAGAAGCTTTGTCAAAAGCGCAGCTATTTAAGGTTTTGGCCAAAAGGTGCAGCAAAAAAGCTTCGTTTTTTCAGTATAAAGCACAGCTTTTGTGAAGAAGTTTCGTTTTTGTCATTATAAAATGAAGATTTTTTCGATATCGGCCAACGAAAACGCAGCTTTAGCGAAGAACTTATACTTTTGGTTAATTTTTCTAATAAACAAAAAAATAGTTGGTGTCAATAGGGCCAACTATAAGAACCTTCTTTAAAGCTTATATTAGGATTGCTTTAAGATATTAAACTGTAAGCTTCAAAAAGGAAAATGAAAGTCTCCATATGTTCCTATTGTTGCCTTTTTTAAAGATTTAGAGGTTCCTAACAGCTCTGGAATTACACAGTGTTAACTGTGTACAACAAACCAGATTATTAATAAGGGACTTTCTAACAACGCCTATTACAGAACCTAATTGATAATCCCAATTTTCAATAACTGGTAGGCAACTGGCAGATGGCAGGTTTATAACTCCTAGGACAACACTCTTATCAGTTGTAATGCCAGTGTAAATGTTTTTGTCTTTATATATTAATCAATCCATACTATTAAGGGTAAAAACAAGTTCATCATTAATGAGTTTAAAAACTACATCTACTTATTTTTATTGTTAAATTGTCTGAATATATGGACTGGATATTACGTCAAAACAAAAGTCCAATATGCAAACAAGTGGCATGTTGTATACAAATAGTGAATATTAACTTAAATACACAAATCAAACATTAGAACTACTTGAGCAAAAACGAACTGAAGTGTGTTTACATGTCAGCATACCACAAAACATCAAATGATGGAATTGTAACGTTTCAAATCATGGTCCATGCTCAACTCATCTAAGATAGTTAAATCACAAATTTACTTCAATAACCCCTTTAATAATCAATAATTTTCATTGGTGTGAATTCATTAATTCAATAAAAAACATCAACGTTATTTCCTAAAAATCCAAACAAAATGGCGGCTCAGACTCTTTATTGTATTTGGTACTCTTAATGCTGTCTTTTGATTGGTCCTTTTACAATCTGATGCAAATCTGGCTTATAATACATGTCGTAACATTCGATAATGGAATAAACAACGAATTGAGTTCTCCTAACAAAAATTGAAGGCATATTGAATATGTTAAATATGCAATTAAATCGAATTGGTTATTGATCATTAGGAAAATGCATTCTTCGTAAAAAACAATTGTTCCATGCTTTTGGGTGAAACGGGAGAGTGAAATCACAGTTGTGGAAATATAAATAACAAATATTGAAGTGATATTTTCACTGCAAAAAATGAGTTAAATTGTCAACTTTAAGAACTGATTTTAAAATCCATTGTAGTTACTTCCCTTTGATCAAAGCTGACTACCTCACTTTGAACTAGTAAATTATTTCAAAATAATAATTTGATCTTAAAAAAAGATTTTATACGTTTGTATAAAGGTTTTTTTTGGAATAAAGAAAACTAACCCCTTATGAGGGAATCGGCGTTTCCATTTTACAAAAACAATAATTGAAGCTGAATGCTCGAACATTTGCTTTCATATATAATATCTTTTTCAACAGTCTGACTTTGTAATACGAATTTCTTGGAATTTTTTCACAGCAATAAGCTTATAAACTAAAATACCAAACCACGCGTCAAATCAAACGAAGCGTGATTTTAGAAACGACCAGTCTACAAGCGAATACGACTGATCTCTGACAGTGAAGTTGATTTAATATCCATGTTTCATGAAACCATGTATCACGAAACATACTCTAAAACTTGTTAAAAGTCCAAATTTGTTTTGTTAACGCGTTCGACCTTTCAAATATTCATTCAGTAAATGGCGACGGGTGTAATTTGATCAGTGTCATTATGCCCTGTTCAATTTAAAAAGAAATGGTGCATTAACTTATAAACTTATATTATTAGCAACATCAATACATTGATAAACGTTTATTGAGAAATATTTACGAAATAAACCGTAGAGAAAATGATCTTTAAAAACAATAATCGAGAACTATTTCGCCATAAGCCGGCGTAGAAACGACAGTTAACGTCACCGGCGATCAAACTGCGTGTGAGGGGTTCCCACTGGTGACCGGGTAGCAAAGAGATATTCCAAAAATGGGGTATTTTGAAAGAAAAAACAACAACAATTAATCTCCGAAAATAAGCATAAAAGAAACAGAACATTTGGTAATTGCAGCGTAAGATCGTATTTTACTTTACTCGTGATAATAGATGAACCATACTTTTTCGTGTTGCATCGCCACTTGTGGAAATATATATTTTTATGACATTTGTGAAATAAAATACGAAGAATGAATATGAAATTAGATATTATTGAAAAACAAATCAATCAAAACTGAAGCGAGAAAGTCACACAGTGACAATTTACATGGACAACAATACACGGCTCAAAGTACTGTGAAAATGGCGAATGTATTCTTGATCTAAAAATTTGGAAAGTACCTTGATATACTGTCGAAATACCTGCGTGTTTCTTTTATACATCTTCGTTTAAGCAACCATGAATATTGAAGTTGGTATATTGAGACAAAACCGGTACCATAAGTCAATTTAACGTGTATAAGTTGTCCTCTAAAATATAATGGTTATAAATGCACTTTTTACCAATTTGTCTTCTTTTCAGTACTATTAGAAATAAGAAATACCAAGTCGTTTTTAAACAATACTTTAATCAAAAGTATAGAGACAAGCCCAGTATTAAATCATTAAACAATGACTTAGTTTCCTGAACATTAGAGAACATTTAATATTGAAGAACCCGGATACGTTCAGATTTGTATTACATTTTAGGTTATTTACTTTAGCCGAAATTGTTCTTGTGTACAACTCTATTAACTTCAGCTATTGAATTGATTTATTAAATGTTAAAATCCATGTTTGTCTGTTGCATTTTCATCATGTTTTGGTGAAAATGGGAGTTGAGTCAAATTTATTTTAGAAATAATAGTTAAGTTATCTATGGAAATTCCGTTTGCAATTTGAAGGAAGAGTAACCCGTCAATTTGAATTCCATTTTGTATCAAAATGATTTACACTATCCTATCAACGATAATTTGTAGCCCCTGGATGACATATTTTTAAATAAGAAGTATATTCAGTAAAACAGTGAAAATAGTGATTTAATTTACCGGTTACAAGAATGCAAATCTCTTTCTTCAAGTGTAAGCAATCACACCAAAAACAAAATGGTTATTTACTGAATGTCAAGCGCATGTTTTCACCTGTCTGGGGAATCATACAATCAAACGAATGCGACATGACCAACGAAATTATTTTAATGCGAAATTAGGGGAATCTTATAACATGGAAATGACAAAACAGAGAATACGAGTATGTGTGAAATCAAAACGAATATGATATGAACAGCTAGATCACATAAATGCGAAAGTAGGGGAATTTTATAACATGGATATGACAAAACAGAGAATTCGAGGATGTGAGAAATCAAAACGAATATGATATGAACAGCTAGATCACATAAATGCGAAAGTAGGGGAATCTTATAACATGGATATGACAAAACAGAGAATTCGAGTACGTGCTAAATTAAAACGAATATGATATCAACAGCGAAATCACTTAAATGCGAAGGTAGGGGAATCTTATAACATGGAAATGACCAAACAGAGAATTCTAGTACGTGCAAAATTAAAACAAATATGATATGAACAGCGAAATCACATAAATGCGAAATATTGAAATCTCAAACGAATAGCATAAATCACGTTGATGCAAAATCAGAGATTTATTTAAAATATGGAAATTACAAATGTATATTACACGAAGAACGAAATCACATAATTGCGAAATCAAGCGATTCTTGAAATCTGAAAATCCCAAACGAAAACGACATAATAGCGAAAACACGTTAAATGCGAACTCAAGGGAATCATAAGATATTGAAAACACAAAAAGTATGACATGATCAGCGAAATCACTTAAATGCGAAATGACGGGAATCTTACAATATGGAAATCACAAAGGAATATGACATGAACAGCGATATCACGGTAATGCAAAATGACGGGAACTTTACAACATGGAAATCACAAAGGAATATGACATGAACAGCGATATCACGGTAATGCAAAATGACGGGAACTTTACAATATGGAAATCACAAAGGAATATGACATGAACAGCGAAATCACTTAAATGCGAAATGACGGGAATCTAACAATATTGAAATCACAAAGGAATATGACATGAACAGCGATATCACGGTAATGCAAAATGACGGGAATCTTACAATATGGAAATCACATAGGAATATGACATGAACAGCGAAATCACGGTAATGCAAAATGACGGGAACCTTACAATATGGAAATCACAAAGGAATATGACATGAACAGCGAAATCACTTAAATGCGAAATGACGGGAATCTTACAATATGGAAATCACAAAGGAATATGACAAGAACAGCGATATCACGGTAATGCAAAATGACGGGAACCTTACAATATGGAAATCACATAGGAATATGACATGAACAGCGAAATCACTTAAATGCGAAATGACGGGAATCTAACAATATTGAAATCACAAAGGAATATGACAAGGACAGCAATATCACGTTTATGCAAAATCAGGAAAATCTTAAAATACGGAAATCTTGAACGAATATGATATGAAATGCGAAATCAAAAAGAAAAACGAGCTGGTTTTACTATAAGAACTTACCGAATCAGAGACAAATATCCTTAAAAATTGCGTTTTCGTTTTGTCAACCTTCAGTCTTAAATAAAAACACACCTTTACTTCTTGTCACAGTTAAGTCGTAATGACTTAATATTAGTTACAATTTCAATATTTATATGAAAAACAACAGCAACAAGTCCAGTAATAATTTAAAACTACGTATACTTAAACTTTCTAATTAAAGGAAGTCATTATTTTTCGCATCAATTATTTACTAGATTTTAATCTCAATTAACATTCCACTAACTTTGATAATTATCTAATAATTAATATTATTTCATAATAAATGTCCGTTATCAGAAACGTATTTACGGACAGTCATATGTTCAATTATACGTTCATATCTTTTAATTTGATGTTTATTGCTATTGTTGTTCAGTGTTTTAAGTAAGTAAATATTTAATACTTAAGTGAAATTTGCCTCGAATGGTATATAACGTTTCAACAATTAATACATCATTACCCGGCCCTGTGGACCTAAACGACACTTATTCGAACAAATTCTTAGCCGTTGAAACGGACATGTTTGCGAATAGTCAAAATACATAATGTAAAGTCTTCATGATTTAGGAACGCGGACATAGCAAATATGTTACATAACATCTTCAAATTGACAGAGATTATTACATATATCATCCGGCGGGGAACACAATTTTGACTTGATGTCTGTGAAGTTGTTTAACGTTAATTCTTAACGACTGAGCGTTGTACTTGTTGAATGAAGGCCGACATGCGATTTCCTATTCAAACATTCTTTATTTTTTATGTACAATATTTCTTCATGTTTTAATTATACTAAGAATATAATTATTTCACAGCTTACAATTGTGTTTCAAAACAATAGTTCCTGATCTCTCTGAAGCATGTAGATTGTACATAAAATGCATGTTTAATTACTAAAAATATATGGGTTACTTGTTGGAAATGCATATATGTATACACGGTGCTTATATCAATGCAGAGAGATGTATTGCTACAAACCTGCAAAGCTATCTGGCCAAGATATCGAAAACATTGGACAAAACACTCGCTATAAATGTCGAAATTCCTCTTTGACTGAGAAAAGCAAAATGTAGGCAAAGGGAAATAACTGTCAATTATCAAACCATCGTTGTCAGACACACTACGGGAATAGGAGAAAAAACACTTTTCAAAGTCCATATTAATTGAAAATTGTTCTTACTGGGTGATCATGATTGATATAAAATACAAACATCACGTGTATAATTTCACCATTATCGTTTTAAACTCCATTACCTCATACATTACTTCGCCGACTTCGTACCACTTTTTCCAGTCGCCTTCAAATATGACGTTGTGAAACAACTATTATAAATACATCAGAAAACCAGACCAGTGGACCTATACCACTCATTTCAACACATTCATAGTAAATGGACACACAATTTATTACTTTTATTGTCTTGAAAACTAAGTTATATTTAAAACATAAAAATGCATAAATGTGATAAGGTATGCCTAGGAATTGAATTACATGATAATGGCAATATATATAGATAGGTACACTTATTATTATTTGTGCATTCCATTTTGTGGGACATCCTTCATTTCTATAAGTATTATCTTTTTCCTCGTAGGCCAATTATTTTTTCCCTCCATTCGTTTCTCTTTTTCTTTGAATTTATAACTGAATCAACGGATGTAACAGACGTTTTCAAATAACACTTGCCTTACGTCTATTTTTTTTAAAAAAAAGCCGAGCAAAGTCACGCTAAACATTAATAGTTTAGGCAGGTTCAAAGTACAGGGTCTAACAGACTTTGTTACCTGTTCCCCGATGTCGGTTCGGAGGTTCATTCAAACTATTAATTTATAGATAGCTTAATATTGTAGGTAGTAGTATTTGTCAGCCATCGTTCCTTCAATTATTGATTTCCGATCAATTCTTCATATAGACTAGGGGTATGATAGGTCTCATAGGCTGGGAGTATGATAGATCTCAGATAAAGATAATGTTCGACAATCATCTTAAGTTCATTTGAGACTACTAATGTTTAGCTGTTAAATGCGCAATATTGTTTTGTACCGTTTGCAGTTACGTTCCTTAGTTGTAAATGAACTATTTTATTATAATAATCATAAAGTTGAGACACCATGACTATTTATCATCAGTAATTACCGTGTGAGTGTAAACGGTTGACAGTATAGACAATATACAGGTTAGGTTATATAACTTATTATATATATGAAAATCGTTCTGTCCAAAGTCGCATATTTTTTTTTTTTTTCGTATAACAAAATTCTTATGTTTTGCCATGTTAATGCATATTATTCTTTTAAACTAAAACGCTAGTCGTTTATCGATCTTACTTGTTTTCAAACAATAACATGATTGACCTTGTTATCTTTTACCCTTTAAACAATGTTAACCGCTTAATTCCCAGAGTCAAAACCAAGAAAATTATATTTAAATTATCCACTCTGACTCTGATAAATAAGATAAAAAGGAATTCGCAATGTATTCGTTTAGTAAAGCAGATCATTGTTGTAAAAAATCCAATATGCAATCAGCCAATGACATGTAAAAAATGACAATATTACATTTTACTTTCACTGTGATAACGATTGATAATTGAGACGGTTGGCGAGATCAACATCAATTTTCAATTTTGGTGTTAAATGCTCTTGAAATGTGTTTACCTTAAAATAAAAAGATACTCATAAAACAATATGAGTTTTATGACCAAAAATTTTTTTACCGTTATAGTCCGACGGATGTCTCCATATAGAGAAACAGTAATCAACATGAAGCATGATGTATGAATTACAAGAACCAATTAAATTGCATATCGTGTGTTAGAAAGAAAGATAATCTTTTAAGAAGCGATAACATCTTGGTCATTATCTGACACATAAAGTTTGTCTTAACATTCCATGTGAGCATATTTTCACTATAAATGCCGGGTTTATTTGGTACCTCTACATTTTGTATAAATGCATTCAAGATCTTTAGCATTCACTGCGGATCGCGTTCTAGTCTGTTTTTTGTTTATTCCCCGTCGAATGGCGAATGGGATATAGTAGTATGGTAGTCGAGTCTGCGTACATGTGTACTTGTGTGTCAGTCACACTTTTGTCCTGAGCATGTCTTCATACATTTTGAGGTATAGACTTCAAACTTCATATACATAATTTGTGAGAAATGCAGTGCACATGACCTTTAACTATATCCTTGGTATTTATTTAGTAATTATTCTTTGTTTATTTTTTATACTTACATTTTTTTGCCCAAAGCATAGCCTTAAAATTGTTTGAAGTATTGCTTTTAAACTTCATAAACATACATATCGTATTCAGGAGGAGTGTAATGCACATAATTGTAATCTTTTTTTGATTTTGTTTAGATTAATTGCCCTTACTTCATTTTACATAAAATAGTGATTATTCACCAAAATTGTTCAAATAATGCTCCTGGGTTCATATCTGTAGAACAATTTCGATAAAATATCATCTCTGAAAACGCATAGCCCAGACCTTTGATATTTTGTACGTAGCCCCTTGTAATGGTTCTTCAACAAATTTGTACAAATAATGCTCCTGTGGTCAAAGCTTGCCCTGCTCCTGGGGACTCAATTTTTCTATATCACCTTTACAGTAAAATATTTGAAAATCTTCTCCTCTGAAACTGCAAGGCGCAGACTCGTAATATCATTTATGAATCCTCATGTAGTGGTCCTTTACAAAGATTGTTCCTTGGGTCAAACATGGGTCTTACCTCTCAACAAAATGGAAACTGATTAAAAAACTCGTTTAAAATAAGCAACATGTTTAATTTTATAGAATAAGACAGAGATAACAAAAAAAGTGTCGTCTATCAGGAACATTTATTTGGGATTTGAGATTACAATTGTTCTGAAGTGAGCGATTTATTGCTACAGTACTGTAATTTCTGTGAAATTTACTGAGTTTGGCACGTGAATTTGTTCTTTAAATGAGTGTACATTATCAATTTTATCAGACTTTTTTTAGATCAACTTTCTCAATGTTTAATTTCATTCGAAAATATTCAGTCCTTCTCAATTTACTTAAGACAAACCTCCATTTCCGGGCGATAAGGGATCTAACCAGTAATGCTATAACAAAGACAGTGAATACGTGTATGAATAACTTTTGAAACCACGGACAGAAATCTATCAAAATTGCAGGATTGATATTTTGACAACAACTAAGCATTTCGATGAATCAAAATGGAGTTCCGACAAAAGAAAAGAATCGTGTAGCATAATCCTATAAATTAAAATCAGAAACTGACTGTCCCTACTACTCTATATTGTATTGGCTATTGATTTTTTAGCGTATTTATTTATACGGCGAATTTGCATTGCGTAAAGTAGAATTTCGATTATAATTATTTTGTTCCAACTTATTCATATAGAAAATTCGTTCTTGAGTTTTATTTGTTCATTGGGAACGAAAAACTTATAAATGTATCCACCACGTTGGAGACTTTTTCAAAGGCGAAGTTGATACTGTTCTGTATTTGAAAGGGGAAATAGCAGCCTGTGACTGCTCTTGTTGGTATATTTAAGGGTCCCATTTATTATAAAGCATACTTATAATATGATCAAATATATATGTTCTGTGTACAACTGAAGTGTTGTACAACTACAAATTCTGATTCGAAATCGTTTGAGGATATTAAATATAAACCCTATTTTATTGTTAAAATGTATGTAACCGAACATATTTTGTAGTAGAATAAGATTGTAGATTTGAAATGTATCACTATCATGAACATTTATTTTAATACTTATTTTATTGCACATCATGCAGGTACAAATAGTTTTGACGCCATTTGGGCCATTCATGCTGCATTTTATTGTTAAAATACATTTATAAAACCGAATGCACCCTGCAGTAGATTGTATGTGGACGGATATTTTAAGAACAGTTTGTAAATGCAAATCATACATGTTCAAATTCTTAAATTATTTAACTTAAGTACGACCAGAGATTGCAGTCACACATTTTTAAAAGGTGAATTCTGTCACATGAGCCGATTCTTGAGCAATGTTTCAGAAGCATATTTCTCCCAAAGAACTTGACGAAAAAGGCTTTCAAATCAAAACTTATTAATTGCATATTAATGTTATGTCAAATAATGAATATAATCTTTAAACATATAGACATTTTTTAATGTGCAGGATACTTTGATAATTTGTTTTTAATTTTTTTTCGGTATTTGATCCTGGTGGCCTTATGTCAGAACAAATTCCATGTGCAATTAATGCTTGAGATAAAAGCACATACAACGTATATAGTTTATAAAAAACAGTATAGGTTTTTCTGGTCCAGTCAAATTAGCCTAACTACATATTATTTTAATATCACTATTGAATAAAATTATATAAGTATTTTCTATCCAAGGTTATTGTTTAACTTGTGAGAAAACAATGAACCATGTTTTGAAGACTTTTTGATGTATAGCAATTTTACTGGGCTTTTTAATAAAAACATTGGCGTCCTACTAGTCTTTTACTGGTCATATTTGTCTATTTCTATTTTTAATGTATAAGAAGAATAGGAATAAAAACATTTATACTTAAATAAATACAATAAATGTATTTATTAGCAAATGTATTCAAATTAAAATGTCTAAATAGTGTTACATTACAAGAAAATTGTGTTACTATGTAACATCTGAATAATGAAGTGTTTGTTTTAGATACAAGTCATAAACTGATATGAACTATTAGTTTACGCTTTTCGGAAACTCCTTTTTAAATGATAGACGATAAGTTATTTCCTCATTCGTTGTTCCTTTTTCGAATAAAGAATAGAGAACTAGTTTCTTTTTCCTTATTCAAAATGCATAATTGTAGATATGCACAAAATCACTTCTTTGTAATGTGTTTCGTATTTTCATTATAGTTAAACAACTTTGTTAATAAACTAATGCACGAAAATAGAAAAAAAACTAGTTCCCTATTCCTTATTCAAACTCGAATAAGGAAAAGAAACGGTGATTTTTCAACGTTTTAAGTATACATTTTTTGATCAAATAACTATGCAGAAGTGGTCTACATAAAAAGTTTGCAGAAATGCATTGTCTATTCAAGAGAGTTTTAGTTCTTAAAGTGCAACTTGCATGAACGGGGTCCGTATATCCATCCGCATTCATCACCATGAAGTTCGAAAACCCCGTCATAGAAAAAGCCTTAAAAATGTGACACAACCTTTATATGTCTAAGTCTAGACTTGCTAAAGATGCACTCTCAAAGCATTAAAAACTGTAATCTTTGGCGGTTTTTTTAGCAATTAAGACCCGTTTTACTGTGACCTTTGTGTTTGAATTGAAGGAATTAATACAAAAGTTACAAAGCTAAATCTAAGACAAAACTATTTTATGTCAAAACGGTCAATCGGTGAGAGTGCAGCTCTAAACAATTCAACCAGTCCATTCCCAGATGTGATGATAATACATTAACATAAATCTTTGTTGTACATGACATTTCTATGAAATATTGTCAATTTATGCCAACTTATATTTTATCAAAGTGAATTCAATACATATATTGTGTTAATTGATAAGGGCATACTTATTTATTTATTTGTTTCCCCTCAAAATTGTACCAGCGAGCCAAATACTGTCTAATGTCAAAATGACAAACCTTTTAAATTTTCATCTTTATTCTGATGTGCATTTATTCTACTTAAAAATTATCTTAAACTCACAATGTTGTACCTTAATTAAAAAACAAACCCACATTTCATCAGAATTAAAGTTTATCCGGTCGTTCAATGGTTCACGTTCGAATTATACATACTAATGCATGGTTCACAGACATAATAACTTACTAATGATCGAAGTCCCATCAAACAAATAAATAACAATTATTTTATTATATCTAATAATATGCTAGCTCGTAGTCTTACCTCATAATTGTTGGGTATTCTTCCTTGTTGCTATTTGGCTCATGTAATGACACAGATAATATCGATTCTCGCGCTTACTGCATCCTGCTGTTACGATTGGCTATTGAATATACGCTCTGGATTGGTTAAGTGACCAGCAGCTAAAAATTGGCTGAAACTTACGCATTTCTTGAAAATGTAGACTAAATATTAAAATTGTTTTATTTACTATTATTTTATTATTATTATTATTATTATTATTATTATTATTATTATTATTATTATTATTATTATCATAAATTGAAATTATTATAGTCGCATATATATGCATAGCAATAAAGAAAAATTGATGTTGTATGCCTAAAAGCGTTACTATAATACTAACGCTTTAAGAAAAATATAATTTTCGGCAGATTTCCACATAGTTGAGATCATTATTGTGAGTCATCTTAATGACTGAAATAAAGACATTGATGCCAAATTTAGCTGATTCTGAGACAAAACTTAAATAAGTAAAAATTGTCAAACAGGCATCTTTATTGCAACTCCCTCATACCAATGGGTGGGTTAGGGTCAACCGCTATCAATGAAAATAAAATTAATAATAGGTTACAAACTATGAATAAAGAAAGCTAAAATTAGAGCCGTTTAAAATATATTTAGGAATAGAAAACAATCTGGTTTGCTGCTTCTTAAATTTTGATTTAATTGTAAAACTGTTTTTTAACTACGAAGATGAACAATAAGTTTCAATTCAGAACTTTAAATAACATGCAAACTTGAAATTGATAATTATTGTTCTTGTTTTTAATAAGTATTCAGTCTCTTTTCTTTAAAGAGACAGATGAAAGAGACATATGCTTCTTACTTTAGATATTATCTTAGAGCGGATTTTATCAGCATTCTTCAAAACACTTGTCACAATGGTTTATATACAATAATTGGAAATCGGTCTCTTTTGACGCCTTATCTTATATATGATCTTTTATCAGCATTCATCAAAGCAGATGTCATAGTTAATATAATATTGTTTGAATACAATTATAAGTGAGATAAACATGCTGAATATTTATCTATTTATTTATTCATTCATTCATTCATTCATTCATTCATTCATTCATTCATTCATTCATTCATTCATTCATTCATTCATTCATTCATTCATTCATTCATTCATTCATTCACTCACTAATTCATTCAATCATTCATTCATTCATTAATTCATTCATTCATATATTTATTTATTTATATCCATTTCTATTCATTTATTTTTTTATTCATCATTATTCAATTGATGCATAATATGATAAAAATATTTTCCGCAGTTTGTCGATTCAATTTATTAATAAATTTACTAATTTAAATGAATATATAACCAAATGGGATTTGTCTTTCTAGTACCTTTTATAGGCCTTAAAATTAACAAATCAGTGTTGAATAATCACATTAAAAATCAGCTTCAAACTTCATTTTCTTATCAATTTGGAAATGTTATTTGTTTGAGCGCTCGAACATTGAAAAACCTGATCCAGAGTGACTGTCTCATATGATGGGGCTGAACAGGCCAAATTGTTTGAGCGCTCAAACAAAATTAGGCGAAGGTGGCCGGTTTGGATGCTAATGGTTGGTTCAAGCGCTTTGTTAGTGGTGGCAGTTTGTTTGAGCGCTCAAACATTTTCCAAGACTCCATTTCCAATTTCAATTTCTTAGGTCATTGATAATTCAAACTTGTTTGAGCGCTCGAACACAGAGAATCTTTACACAGAGAAATGATCTCATGAAATTGGACTGAGCAGGCCAAATTGTTCGAGCGCTCAAACAAAATGCTGTGAAGATACAGTGGGTGGTTGGTTCAAGCGATAACATTAGTTGTAAGAGTTGGAAGTTTGTTTGAGCGCTCGAACATTTTCCTGTGAAACCAGTTTGTTTGGGCGCCCTAACACTTTTCACTCAATGCATTTTGTTTGAGCGCTCGAACAATTTCCAGATTTGTTAGGCCACTCTAACACTTCTTCAGTAATGGCATTTTGTTTGAGCGCTCGAACATTTTCCAGTTTTGCAGTGATGCCTTCACCGAAAAACTGGTAAAATGTTTGAGCGCTCAAACAAACTGATGGAAGTTTCAGTGCTCAGGTGTTCAGACAGTTTTCTCCTTAGTAATATTTCAACAAATGTTGATGAAGGCGTGATAATAAAATTTAAATAGCACAATGATTTTTATTACATTTTATTTTTTACACATAATTCAAACAATAGACTTAAAGGCATCTTAAAAAAACATGGAATGACAATTTTAAGCCAAGACAGTTTGAAAGTATATACTTCATAATTCTCATTTGGCTTTTAGTATAAAGTTGCGTCTAGGACAACTTATACCTTATTTACATGTCGAGGAGTGAAAGCGAAAAGGTTCTATCTTCTTCTTTATTTAATGTCACTTAGAACCTTTTCGCATTCAGCCCTCGATGTAAAACTATGTCAAAAACTAATCAAAAGGATTCACATAAGCACAATATTTAAACAAGAGGGCCAAATGGCCCTGAATCGCTCACCTGTCATATATTGCACATTCTTCCATTATATACAAATATTGAAAACCTAAGTCTATGAACACGGGGCGTGGCCAATTTACACCTAGGGCTAAAGTTTGAACAATCTTAATAGTGGTCCGATAAACGATGCTTCATACCAAATATCTAAGGCCTTCGCCTTTTGGTTTCGGAGAAGAAGATTTTTTAAGTTTTCATCATATACATATATAATGAAACCCATGACCGCCCGGGTGGGGCCATTTTTTGACCCCAGAGCCAAAGATTGAACAATATTGGTACAAGTCAACTAGATGATATATCATGCCAAATATCTAAGCTCTTGTCACTACTCGATTTTACGTGTGTATCTATATATGTATATTTGTTATTAATTGTTGTATGTGGCCCATATTGAAAATTGGTAGGTGTACTAAATATGTTATCCAGTTTAAATTAAGACGTTACTTGTCTTTGTGAGTTCGGAGAAGATTTTACATATAGATTATACATAACACATATAGAGAAAACCCATCAGCCCCGGGGTGTGGCCAATTTTGACCCCAGGGCCATAATTTGAACAATCTTTGTAGAGGTCCACTAGACGATGAATCATGCCAAATATCTAAGCTCTAAGCAACGTAAGTTCAGAGAAGATGATTTTTGAAGTTTTCACTATAAACATATAGAGAAAACCTATGACCCCCCAAGGGGACGGGGCCAATGTTGACCCCAAGGCCATAATTTGAACAATCTTTGTAGAGGTCCACTAGACAATGAATCATGCCAAATATCTAAGCTCTAGTCCAAGTAAGTTCAGAGGAGAAGATATTTGAAGTTTTAACTATAAACATATAGAGAATACCCTAACCCCCCGGGGAGGGGCCAATTATGACCCCAAGGCCATAATTTGAACAATCTTTGTAGAGGTCCACTAGACGATGAATCATGCCAAATATCTAAGCTCTAGTCCAAGTAAGTTCAGAGGAGAAGATTTTTGAAGTTTTAACTATAAACATATCAAGTATACCCATGACCCCCCGGGGCGGGGCCAATTTTGACCTCAAGGCCATAATTTTAACAATCTTTGTAGAGGTCCACTAGACGATGAATCATGCCAAATATCTGAGCTTTAGTCCAAGTAAGTTCAAAGGAGAAGATTTTTGAAGTTTTCACTATAAACATATAGAGAAAACCCATGACCCCCGGGGCGGGGCCAATTTTGACCCCAAGGCCATAATTTGAACAATCTTTGTAGAGGTCCACTAGACGATGAATCATGCCAAATATCTAAGCTCTAGTCCAAGTAAGTTAAGAGGAGAAGATTTTTGAAGTTTTAACTATAAACATATCAAGTATACCCATGACCCCCCAGGGCGGGGCCAATTTTGACCCCAAGGCCATAATTTGAACAATCTTTGTAAAGGTCCACTAGACGATGAATCATGCCAAGTATCTAAGCTCTAGTCCAAGTAAGTTTAAAGGAGAAGATTTTTGAAGTTTTCACTTATAGAGAAAACCCATGACCCCCGGGGCGTGGCCAATTTTGACCCCAAGGCCATAATTTGAACAATCTTTGTAAAGGTCCACTAGACAATGAATCATGCCAAATATCTAAGCTCTAGTCCAAGTAAGTTCAAAGGAGAAGATTTTTGAAGTTTTAACTATAAACATATAGAGAATACCCATGACCCCCCGAGGCGGGGCCAATTTTGACCCCAAGGCCATAATTTGAACAATCTTTGTAGAGGTCCACTAGACGATGAATCATGCCAAATATCTAAGCTCTAGGCCAAGTAAGTTCAGAGAAGAAGATTTTTTAAGTTTTCGCTATAAACATATAGAGAAAACCCATGACCCCCGGGGCGGGGCCAATTTTTGTCCCCAGGGCCATAATTTGAACAAACTTTGTAGTGGTCCACTAGACGATGAATCATGCCAAATATCTAAGCTCTAGGCCAAGTAAGTTCAGAGGAGAAGATTTTCACTATAAACATATAGAGAAAACCCATGACCCCCCAAGGGAGCGGGGCCAATTTTGGCCCCAGGGCCATAATTTGAACAAACTTTGTAGAGGTCCACTAGACGATGAATCATGCCAAATATATAAGCTCTAGGCCAAGTAAGTTCAGAGGAGAAGATTTTTAAGTTTTCACTATAACACATATAGAGAAAACCCATCAGCCCCGGGGTGTGGCCAATTTTGACCCCAAGGCCATAATTTGAACAATCTTTGTAAAGGTCCACTAGACAATGAATCATGCCAAATATCTAAGCTCTAGTCCAAGTAAGTTCAAAGGAGAAGATTTTTGAAGTTTTAACTATAAACATATAGAGAATACCCATGACCCCCCGAGGCGGGGCCAATTTTGACCCCAGGGCCATAATTTGAACAATCTTTGTAGAGGTCCACTAGACGATGAATCATGCCAAATATCTAAGCTCTAGGCCAAGTAAGTTCAGAGAAGAAGATTTTTTAAGTTTTCGCTATAAACATATAGAGAAAACCCATGACCCCCGGGGCGGGGCCAATTTTTGTCCCCAGGGCCATAATTTGAACAAACTTTGTAGTGGTCCACTAGACGATGAATCATGCCAAATATCTAAGCTCTAGGCCAAGTAAGTTCAGAGGAGAAGATTTTCACTATAAACATACAGAGAAAACCCATGACCCCCCAAGGGAGCGGGGCCAATTTTGACCCCAGGGCCATAATTTGAACAAACTTTGTAGAGGTCCACTAGACGATGAATCATGCCAAATATATAAGCTCTAGGCCAAGTAAGTTCAGAGGAGAAGATTTTTTAAGTTTTCACTATAAACATATAGAGAAAACCCATGACCCCCAGGGCGGGGCCAATTTTGACCCCAGGGCCATAATTTGAACAATCTTGGTAGAGGACCATTTGGTGATCCTACCTACCATATATCAACGGCCTAAGCCTTGTGGTTTGGGAGAAGAAGATTTTTAAAGTTTTTCCTTTTGGTTGCCATGGCAACCAGAGTTATGCATGGAATTGAATTATTTGAACTACGTTGATAGAAGACAACCCAAGGAACCTATGAAGTTTTATTAATATTGGCCCAGCAGTGAAGGAGGAGATGTCTTTTAAGTAAATTGTTGACGCACAACGCAAGCTGCACGACGGACAAAAGGCGATCACAAAAGCTCACCATGTCACAAAGTGACAGGTGAGCTAAAAAGGCAATTTCATAAAAAAAAATCTAAAAAGATATTATTATAAATTGGAAATGAAATTTAGTAGAATTACGTATGGTTATGTAAATCAATAATAAATCCAAAAATATTTATATAATGTGATTGTAAGTCTTAATAAGAACAATTAATATCTGCCATAAATAGAATGATACAAGAAAATCCAAATAGACATTATTTAAGAGTCCGTTAAGTTGCACTTGCAAAATGATAATCATATTTATCAGATTTATGAAACAGCTGAAAGTTCTCAAACATAGACATTTATGTTCAAATATCACAGGTAAATAAAAAAAATCAGTACAAGATTGTTAGAAGAAGCAGACTTTTTATGTTCATGCAAACAAACATGGTTTTTGAACATGGTATTTACTTTTCTGTATAGTTTGTGGTGGGTTTAAGGATAACCCTACACATTTGATATCACCAGATAGGACTTGATATTTACCCCAAGAATAAATCTGATCTTCAATTAACTCATTCATCTTATGTTATACACCAAACATATTATCTGTAAGACCCCCCCCCCACCCCCAGAATCAGTCTGGATTTTTTGCCAAGCAAACATACATGGCATTTTGACCCATAATGTTAACGTGTAAGGTATCTTGTTTTACCTTTAAAACCACTTTGACTTTGACTTTATTTACTAAATGTAAACATGTCTGGAATCGGGCCAAGGAATGGAATACAAACCATACACAAAAACAAAAAGCATAATAAATCATAACGTGCATACATTTTTTACCACAATATTTCTTATACATAATAGCAAGAACTAATAACTATACCCTAATTGCCATATCTTAAGTACAAAACGAAATTTAAAATATTAAGTTATAAATTAGGTAAAATGTATGTTATATGTAGTCCAATATGTGAGAAATAACCTCCAATTGTTGACAACAATTCTTTACTTACATAGTCAAAAAAAGTAAAGAAACATAAATGTTAGTTGTAAATGAATTTAGTTTATGTTTTAAAAACATGCCTGTTTGAATAGGACTGATTATTTTATATTTATAAATACACTCAACATAAATCTATCATTGGTATTTAAATAGATATAAAATATGATTTATTTCCTGACATAACGTAGTGATTAGCTAATGTCCGTACTGTAATTATTATGTTTGGTTATTTAACATACAATTTTCTGATCATGAACATTTGTACCAAGTTGCCATGTTATCAAAGCATGGCAAAAATATAGCTGAGACAGCATCTGACTGGCAATTCTTTTTACAATTAAAACAGGGAATCACAATTATTATATTTGTTATGGTTTTTGCTTTAAATTGAATATTTTGAACTGTATTACCAATTGAATTATGGCCAAGGCGTGAGTTAAACTTTATGCACACTGACATTTATAATGGTGGGATGCCAATCCGGATGTCAAAACTCATAACTGTGTAATTAAAGTATATTCATTATGCACCAGTCAATTGTAACCACGGCCCCCCAGGTCTGGGGGTATACCGGGGATAGCCGGGGAAATGGGCCATGTTTTTGCCTTCCAGGTGGCCCCGCATTGCCGGGTGAATGCAGTGGTTTTGTCTTCGCGCCAAATATAGCAGGGAATGGGCCTTACTTAGAGTCCCTGGGGTGGGGGGCATTTGGCGGGGGGTTTCACCAGCAGTTCGTCCCCGCAGGGCGGGGATTTTGCCAAGGCTTGGCTGGACCGAAAGTCAAAGTCCCCGCTATTTCCTGGACCTGGGAGGCTGTGGTTACAATTGACTGACCCAGTGCATTAGCTTTCAGCTGATTTTTTTTTAACAATACTCATGTTTTCCTTAGTTTAAATTCAAAGTTAGATGTATCAAATGCATCATAAAAATCTACACCAAATATCCTAAACTGTCACATCATATTGTTTGCATGTATAATTATTTACAATAAGACACCTTTCTGCTAGTTTTGGCTTTTGCTGGTACTCATTCAAATGCAGAGGTGCAAAACAATGCAATACTTTAAAACTTTTTACACAACAGCTGAGGTTTACAGATTACAAAATCAAGCAGATTAACATTGAAACTTGCATTTGTTCAACATGCCTATAAGCAAGCTTTGTCCTAAATGGGTTAATATATATATATATGTAACCAAACTGACGCAACAAGAATAACAATCTGGAAGAAAGTCAGTATAAACAGTTTTAAGACAAAAAGTTATTCCATAGGAAATGCCACCTCCCTACATCCACATTTGAATAAATGTCATTGTTTTCTGTACTGTGAAAACTTGAACTTTTCTTCCTGAAAAGTGAAACCAAAAAAGAAATGATATGTACATATAGTTCTTGAAATGTGTTCAAATTGAGCCAATTTATCATAAAAGTTTCTTGCATCTAAAAAGTTTTACCAATAAACCAAACCAAAAAATATTGATACTTGTTTGAACAGATTTTTTTGCAAATCATTCAATTTTCAATAACATTACTTAATATGTATTTTGCAGAAAAAAATCCAACACATTTACAATATTCCTTTTAGAATAAAACTCATCAGTTGTAACATTCTGATGAAACCCTACATTGTTGCAAGAATAAATTTCACACTAGTACCAACAAGAGCTGTCACACAGACAGCGCGCTCGACTATTCCGCCGCTTTTCAGTGTAAGGATTGAAAAGTTTTTGCGAAACATGCATGGATCACTTTTAGAAAAGATTTCCGAAATGCAACACATAATGTGCTGAGATATTAACATAAATTTGGTAACATGCAAAATTTTAACCAGAATTTTTAAGTCTAATACCGGTAATAAAGGGCCATTATTTGCAAAATACAGTTATCTAACTTGTTTATTCAATTAGGCTGGGTGGTTGAATACCACTGTATAAAGTCTCACAGGTTCGGATCATGAAGGTGAAAAAGTCTGCAAAGTTTGAAAGGCATAAGTCAATGGACTTTGAAAATAGCTGAGGTAGTACGCAAACTTAAACGTAAGTTCATAGTAAAAAAGGGGCATAATATTGTAAAAAAGCTTGATACAGTGACCTCCTCCTGTACACTGGTTGAGATCATGATGGTGAACAAGTGTGCAAAGATTGAAAGTCATATATCGATGGACTTTCAAATTATCTGAGGTGGTACGCAAACTTTAACATAAATAAGTCGAAAAAGGGGCACAATTCTGTTAAAAGGCTTGATGGAGTTACCTTCTCCTGTGTACATGCTGGGGCATGATGGTGAACAAGTGTGCAAAGTTTCAAAGCCAGATGACAATTGAATTGGAAAATATTTGAGGTGGTACGCAAACTTTAATGTAAATTCTAAGTAGAAAAAGGGACATAATTCTGTCAAAATGCTTGATGGAGTTACCTCCTCCTGTGAACATGTTGGATGATGGTGAACAAGTGTGCAAAGTTTCAAAGCCATATGTCAATGGACTTTGAAAATATTTGAGGTGGTAAACAAACTCTTACAAAAACTTTATCATAAGTGGTAACGCCGACGCCGACGCTCGGCTGACTAGGATAGCTCTCCTTATTCTTCGAATAGTCGAGCTAAAAATGTAGTCCAACATATTGGAAAAGTACTTATTATGAATTATGTAAAGAAGATAGACCCAAACAAGTGTGCCACGGAGGAATGTCAGCACTCATTTGTTGTGGTTGACTTTCTGTTTAGTTGAACAAGGGGCATTACTCAACATTTATTTAATACAGAGTTAAAACCTTTTGCTACATTCATATTGTCTCTTACAAGATGTGAGCAACTGGAACGGTTTAAGTGTTATCGTCAAGCAATTGTACAACAATGCAATGGAGTGGCCAACAGTCAAAGAGCCAACCGTTAAAGATCTATGTAAATAGAGTTTTGCAAATTTATGACTTTACGGGCCAACTTCTACTTTAACTCATAAGGGTACCTTTAGTTAAAGTACAGCTAGTGTTTTGCAACCTATATATTCACTGAATTTTACTCTGTTTTTTTTACTATAAGGTAATAAATATTTACCAATAGTGGTGCTTGCAAACAATACTCCTAGGGGGTCATCCACAGGTATCAGTAGGTATTTGACTTCACCAGGTACGATACTCCTAGGGGGTCATCCACAGGCATCAGTAGGTATTCAACTTAATTGGGTAAAATACTCCTAGGGAATTACCCACAGGTATCCCAAACTGTTCAACTTATTGGTTAAGATACTCCCAGAGGGTATCCACAGGCATCAGTAAGTGTTCAACTTAATCCGTTACAATACTCCTAGTCGGTCATCCACAGGCATCAGTAAATGTTCAAGTTCATCGGTTAGGATACCTGTATGGGTCATCCACAGGCATCCGAAACTGTTCAATCTCACCAGGTACAAAACTCCTAGGGGGTCATCCACAGGCATCATTAAGTGTTCAACTTCATCGGTTACGATACTCCTAGGGGTCATCCACAGGCATCAGTAAGTGTTCAACTTCACCGGTTACGATACTTGTAGGGGTCATCCACAGGCATCAGTAAGTGTTCAACTTCACCGGTTACGATACTTGTAGGGGTCATCCACAGGCATCAGTTAGTGTTCAACTTCACCGGTTACGATACTTGTATGGGTCATCCACAGGCATCATTAAGTGTTCAACTTCACCGGTTACGATACTTGTATGGGTCATCCACAGGCATCAGTAAGTGTTCAACTTCACCGGTTACGATACTTGTAGGGGTCATCCACAGGCATCAGTAAGTGTTCAACTTCACCGGTTACGATACTTGTAGGGGTCATCCACAGGCATCAGTAAGTGTTCAACTTCACCGGTTACGATACTTGTAGGGGTCATCCACAGGCATCAGTTAGTGTTCAACTTCACCGTTTACGATACTTGTAGGGGTCATCCACAGGCATCAGTAAGTGTTCAACTTCACCGGTTACGATACTTGTAGGAGTCATCTACAGCCATCCGAAACTGTTTAACTTCATCTGTGTTCGATACACCTAGGGGGTCATCCTCAGACATAAGTTCATCTACATCTGTAAATCAAATCAAATTCATAATGTTCCAGTTCAACACAGCCTGCTACTAATTATTATGTGCCCTGAAGCACCCTGCAATTTTTGAAACCTTGCTTAAAACCTAAAATGCCATAATTGACATGAGATGGAAGTGATTTGATTTTGATTTTTATCCAATCCAGCTAAAGATTAGAAGACGTGAACACACATAGTGTTATACAAGAGATTTGGGGTAATAATTTCTTTAAGAAGGGCACCAACTGTCCCCAAAAAGTGACCAACCTAAATTAAGGACACCTAGTTTGGTGATGAGTAGTTGGCAATTTTTGCCAATTCAAGGGACAAAAATCTAGTATGACTGAGGTGACATGGCTCGTTATTGACTCTGACCAAGATATTCTGCTCATACACATTCTAATTAAATTTGGTTATGATTGGAAAAAACCCTCTGAAGTAATTGATCTGACAAGGCTGATTTTAAGATTTTTTTATAATTAAAGCCCAAAGATTGAACGTTGTGACAGCTTTTTTATTTTTTGTCTTGGAACGAGCCAATTTTTGCAAAAATCCATGGAAACGGATACATTGATCAAAAGACTGCTGACAAAAATCAGATCGCAGATTTGTAAAATTATTTAATTTAAAAAATTGATGTTTTATGCATTTTTCTTAAACCGTTAGTAACACTTTAGCATAAAACATTGATTTCCGACCAAAAATATGAAAATCTTCAATCTGAATTGATTTCAGCAATCTTTATTATTGGTTTCAAGATAAGTTCGCAAAAGTTTGCTCTTTTCAAGACAAAATAAAAAAGTTGTAAAAATGGTATATCTGTGAGAGTGCATCAATAATAGTAATTGATCATGCAAGACCAGTGTGAGGTAATTTTCATAGGGCAATAACCCTCAAGTGGCTAGAGTGATTTAGTTATCTAACATGTCCAAGATATTTTGCCTATACAGTTATTGAGCGGGCAACATATTTCTGCCTTTCCGCTGTAGGTTAAATTTAACCATAATACAGATCAGTTCAAGAATTACCATTTAATTCCAGTTATAGTCTTGTTTCGACCCATCCAGGGTAAAAAAAAAATCTACATCTGTAAGCCCAATTTCAAATTAATATTTATATATAAAATATTTAAAACATTTCATATCCTCAAAAGTGCCTGGTCAATCAGGAACTATTATAAGAATTGGTCTGCAGATATTTACGCAAAAAAATTGCTCTTTCCAAGACAAAAAAATAAAAAAAGTTGTAAAAATGGTAAATCTGTCAGAGTGCAGCTTTTAAAGTTTGGAATAATACAGCACATTACTGAATAGTTTTTAAATATTTGCACTTGGGAGTGGCATAATGCATTTTACTGTGTACTATATAACTATGTTTTAAATTTGTTAAAATTATCATTCTGTATTAAAAGAAAACAAGAATTTAAGGGAAAAGACATTGAATCTTATCATATTCAAATTAAAAGCACTAATCGGGGTATTCCAGCTATTTATTTACTACAGTCATAAAACTTCTCATCCCCACAAAACTTCAAGATCAGATTAACAAAGAGCCCTAATGTCAATTAAGCATTATCATCTTCTACATCTGATTCCTTTAGCCAATCAGAAGAGGGAATCTGATAGAGGGTGGAGCTTAACTAATTATGAAGGCGGAGCTTGTTTATATCAAATAAATTTGTGAGAAAAACTCTATTTTATTGCTTATTATTGTGTAAATTTAATAAATTTACTTTAACACTGAAAATAAGGGGTGAGCATTCTTTTAGCAAAAAAATGATACCAAACAAGACATATGTACTTCGTTCATGCCTTTTTTATTCAATTTAATAAAATGTTCTCATTTCTTTCTGAATTGCTGTTGAAAAAGAAACTGCAAGTCTTACATTTGATCCAATTTTGCTTAAAAAGTTTTACTTACACTTGGTCTTAGCATTCGAGTTTGGATTAAAAATGTAAATATGTAGTTATGCCATTCTTCCGATGGACCATTATATGAATAAGCAGTTCAAATTTTAAAGCAAAATTAACAAAAATGTGAAGGGATCGCTAAATTGAGGATATTTTTAACGGAACGTTAAAAAAATGAGCTCAATTTAGCGATACTTTCCCAATTTCGGACAACTTCATGTCATGGTGACAGTCTCAACGTATTACAAAAAGAAGAGAAAATATTAAAATATATACACGTATAGCATGCAATGAACTTACCTAAAAGGCTGCAAGCATAAGAAGTATCATCGTTGCAGGTTGCTTCTACACGTACACTATTATCTTCCAAAGTATGGCCACAATCTGGTCGTCTTTTTATAATACGAGCGATTTTTAAAAAAAAAATCAACAGATTGTTATCAGGCGCGCTCCACTAATTGGCGACCCATTTTCACGATACTGAAAATCACAGCTGAAACAGCCCGACATTTGGGCGAGTCCACTTTGTAAAGCTGTGGACAACCTTGCTCTCGTTGAACAAATGTAGCAAAACAAATTATTGTGAAGAACAAGTCATTTTAAGACTATATCTGAATTATTTGAAACGTGTAAAAAACGTTTTGCAAAATGCCTGGCTTTAATAAGAAGTTGTCTAACCTCCCCTAAATAGTGATGTAATGGACTTTTCCATCTTGAACCTTCGATTGCTGACTTCATGCGTGTTTTAATGGAGTACCATACATTTAAGTATTTATTGAGGAGAATAAGACTAGGAAATGAGGAAATATAAAGAGGATTGGTTGCGCAATTAAGTGCATTACAAAAACACAGACACACTGAAATAAGTTCCGTCTTGTTATTGAGATACCAATGTTGGATAGGTCAGAATAGCCGAAGCAAGCAACACTGGAACCGTTCAAGTAAGTAAACGAGTTAAACTTTGTTTTCTTTTAAATTGAAATGTGGATATTTTGCTTTGAGCCAATATGACTATGTTAAACATTAATACACCAATCAACGCCGCGAATGCTTTTTTTCTAATCGGGAATACTCCCGAAAAGCAATCTTAAACACAGTTGACTATTGTCAACATAAATATACATGTATAATTATATATTGTAGTGACGTAATTTTGTGACGTCATGTCCAAATATCACGAGATTAAGATGGCGGACAAAATAAAACCAACACATTCTTCTACAAGAGCTTCAGAGGGGGCACTGCAAATTTAATGATCACCTCCACAGAATTGGAGTCAAAGAATCACCCTGGTGTTTATGTGGAGAACCTGAAACCATTTCTCATTACCTGATTGACTGCAATCTCTTCTGTGCTGAAAGGGGAAAAAATGTTCTCTAACCTCTACAACATAACTGGAATACAGCAACAAGAGGTCAAAGAACACCTTCTCCTCACTTCTGGACAAGATGATCCATGGGAAGAGCATAGACAAATCATCGCTGAAGAATTAAGTGCCTTCGTCATAAATACAGAACAGTTTTCCAATTGATAACTCTGCGATGTGATGTCCCTAAAACAAATGTACCTGTGAGTGTTTATTTGTTGACATTTACTGGTGAACGAGTCCTACCGGAAGTTATTGCGGCTAATTGAGACGAAAACGAAGACGGCATACATATTATATCAGAATATACAGGTAACAACAGTTTTTATTATTCACCAGTCAATTGTAAGCACGGTCCCCCAGGTCCGGGGTTATACCGGGGAAATGTTTATTAACAGAATTGTTTCATATACATGTATCATTATTCATCCCCTTACAATCATTAAAATTAGACTTACGGATGAACAAGCCCGAATTTATATGCTACAACTTGGCATTAAATTTTTGAACAAGCCCAATGCTATATAAAATTAAGAATTTGAGCAAGCCCGAAGACATTATACACTGTCATGTCATACTGTAATGCATTTGCGTAACAAAATATGTGATAAGAAAAATGTTTTCAAGACAATTTAATTTGTTGCAGTTCTAAAGGTTTTATGTATAGAAATGGACAATACAACTTCTCTTTTAGTTGGTGTTGTTGTTTTTTTAAAATAATAATTATATTATTATTACTTTGCCTAAGAATAAGATTAATGTTTTCAATAAAAGCCGATTTATATGATTTAAACATGATGCTTCACAATTAATTTTGATAATAAAGATAGTGACCATGCATTTAAAGTGGATTTAAATATATATGTTATAGAGCTATCAATTCATTTGATATGCATATTGTGTATGTATTAGTGAGACAAGGAGAT
Source organism: Mya arenaria (assembly GCF_026914265.1). Classification (NCBI taxonomy): domain Eukaryota; kingdom Metazoa; phylum Mollusca; class Bivalvia; order Myida; family Myidae; genus Mya; species Mya arenaria. The sequence continues at coordinate 15,641,543 of NC_069137.1, forward strand.
AATCTACTGAAAAGTGTCAACCCTAAAATGGCCCTGAGCCAATAAACAAATACGCAAGAAATTGGCCTCTACTGTGACACCAGTGCAATAAACAGGAGATGCACAGCAGGGGATTAGTTTAGTAACTTACTGTTTTACAAATACCTCACTTTGATAGTGAATGCAACTGGTATTATTAAAAAATATTATTCAAAAGAAGTACACAAATTAAAAACAAAAAGTGCAATTGATTTGAACTGAGAAATTAAATAATTGTTTATGCTATCTTTAACCATTTTCAAAATGTCAGTTAAAACTGTTTCACGCTAGGACCACGATATTCTTTAAATAGACTAAATGGTTTTTTATCAATATCTGAATCAAACGGGTTTGTTGTCATGATAACTCTGATTGAGTTAACATGTGTTATTTATTATATTGATACCAGTCGTTAACATTATTTCTTTGAATTTGATCATGTTTGGTTGCAAATTAAAACTTGTACTCTGGTATAAGATTATTCTTAATTGCCTTGAATCGTCTGTATACAAACAGAGTATAAAATTTGTCGGTATCACACAACAGGGATGGAAACAAATTTAAACAATTTGCGATACAGACATATAGGAAACAAACTATAATCATATCACTACTATATTAATAAACCTTCATTTATGACCAATTCTCTTACGTATACTGGTTGACCTTAATAATGGGCATCCGATCACACATATTTTAAACAAATCAACAAAAGTCAAAAAAATATTTCATTCTTAATACTTACTATTAACTTTGTAAAGTTGTAAGTAACAATTATATAAATTGATTTCTTCTATTCATAATGTTGATATTTAACTTTATTTTAACATCTGTTTTACCCCTGAATTTTAAGTGATCACTATAAAAATCTTCATACAATTTTAAGTGACTTTTTAATGTCAACAAAATTATTCATGATTATGTTTGGAAAAAAATAGGGATCTTTATTTGCATATAGCAATAAAAGAAAGCATAAAATTAAATTAGTTTATCATTATTATTTGAATGAAAGGTATGATTCAGGTAGAAATACTTTTTTATCAATAAAACACATCTTTGATACAGAATAAAGGCAGTCTCTATTTGAAAACTCAAATTTAAGGAAACAAAAATTTCTCCATTAAGAATCACCTGTTTTATACAAGTTAAATGAATTATTATACCCCCCAAAACAAAGTTTGGGGGGGTATACTGGAATTGGGTTGTCCGTCTGTCCGTCTGTCTGTCCGTCTGTCCGTCCGTTTTTTTTTTGTCCGGGATTCATCTTTGTCGTTATTGAACAAATCTTTTTCAAACTTTCAGATATTAATGGCCATGATGTAAACTTGCGCCTCTGTGAAATTGGTACGGGTCACATGACACTGACCAGAGTTATCTCCCCTTAATGTGTTAAAGTAGGCAAAATAAGCCCTGTCCGGGATTCATCTTTGTTATTATTCAACAAATCTTTATCAAACTTTCAGAAATTAATGGCCATGTTGTAAACTTTCGCCTCTGTGAATTTGGTACAGGTCACATGACCCTGACTGGAGTTATCTCCCCTTGATGTGTTAAAGTAGGCAAAATAAGCCCTGTCCGGGATTCATCTTTGTTATTATTCAACAAATCTTTATCAAACTTTCAGAAATTAATGGCCATGTTGTAAACTTTCGCCTCTGTGAATTTGGTACAGGTCACATGACCCTGACTGGAGTTATCTCCCCTTGTAGGCAAAATTAGCTTTGTCCGGCCTAACTCCAGGGCAAACAACCTAGACATGGAGGAGTGGGGGGTATTCGTTAGCCTATGGCTTACAGTTCTAGTTAATATTGATATTCATAATAGATTTAATGCAAAACTGTTCTAACAAGCAGCAAAATAGTAGGAAAATATTATAGTCATTATCACAAGTTTATACTTTGATTTGCGTCATTTACAAAGATGATTTTGTCTTATAGATACTTATAAAATACATATACATTTTGTTACCCTTAGTTACCGTTATGTGATATTAGATATTTTATCTTACTTTAAAAAATGTAATTCAAATCAATTGTCTATTTCCCTATAAGTATGCCCAAACACAATAAAAGCAATTTATGCATATATATATATATATATATATATATATATATATATATATATATATATATATATATATATATATATATATATATATATATATATATATATGCTTCACATTTAAAACTTTATGCACAAGAAGGAGACAAATCTCCTTTAATAAAAATAAATCACAAGATATCATCAATAGTATACACCTATAGTGATTACTCATAATGATATATTCTAGTCACTTTAAAGACAATCGGGAAATATATACAAACATCATATAATATTTATTATTACGGTTACATTAACAATTCATACATTTCGAGGGTTGAAAAAGTCTACTTTAAAGTAACTTTTATCAAACATATACAAAAATAAAAGTGCATAATTTGAGCAGCATTTTTTACACCACTCAATATTTTTGATATGTTCCGATTGGCGGAGGTAATGCCAGATAGCAACAGGCAACTGATAAGCCTCGCCTAATCTGTACGCTGATTCTTTGGTATGAAGGGGCATATAAAGGTTTTCACTACTCAAAACTGTTGATATGTTCCGATTGCGGAGGTCATGCCGGATAGCAACCGGCAACTGATAAGCCTAGCCTAATCTAGACGTCGATTCTTTGGTATGAAAGGCAGATAGATCATGGCACAGTTTTTAAACTAAAACTAATATTTTTAGTTAGATGCTTTTATTTTTAATCATAGGCTTTCTGGTGGATTTTAGTTGTTTATGAATGAAATAAAAGTGATATTTTACTCTTTCAAACAGTTCAAATAACTCAAGTTGAAATATTCACTGTTTTGAAATATTAGGACACAATTTCAACAAAGTCATTTCTGAAAATTAATGTTGTTAGGTTTGCATCTTTTCTGAAAAACGGCAATTCATTTTAATGTTATATCTGTTCTTGGAATATGGTGTTCACTCGCTGAAAAATATCCTCGGTAGGTCACGGTAGCTAAAAACAAATGAAAAAATGGTTAGTACTGAATAACATTAGTAAGGTTGACAAAGTGCAGGGCTTTCATTAAGAATTTGAAACTGGAAGTATGAACTTCCTGAACATTAATATTGGAAGTTTTTCACTGAAATTTGGAAGTTTAAATCTTTCCATTATTTTTCAACTAGTATTTAAAAAATCTAATATATTATTATAATAATTCATTTTACTTTAAGATTCATTGAAATTGTGACCATAAATGTAATATTGACACCAGGTTTTGATATTTTGAACTTTAAAGCTTTCAACTTTGGAGTTTTATTCAAACTTAAGTTTTTGTACTTCCAAGGAATCAATTTTGGAATTTGTTAACCAAATTCTAGGGAGTAATATACTTCCAAGCTTCATTTAAAGGAAGCCCTGATAGTGTGACTTAACTTGGAATATAGGACAAGTTTATGGAGACCTTTCATGGGATTGCCATTTTTAGCTCCTAAGGGTCAAGGTCACTGATGCTAAAAATATATTATGGCTAGTTACTGAATAACTTTAGTTATGGTTGACATACTGTGAGCAAGCTTGATATGTAGGAAGAGTTTATGGAGGACTATTCATCCATGGGATTGTGTTACGGGCCTCTAAGATCAAGGTCACTCATAGAATTAGAAGAAAGCAGTTAAATTTTAACTGAATCTCTTCTGCCAATCATTAAAAACCGGTTTTGTCACATGGCGGTTCTTGTTTACTTTTTACTTTGATTTTTTGATTGCTTTTTGACAGGCACATATAACATCAGTATATTTTTTAAAATAAGAGATGTACTTAAATATAAAAGTCTTTATTTTTTAGTAATTTACCTTAATTGTGAATTCGAACTAAGATTCTTACTTCTTTTTTGTGCAGACTTTAAAGGGGAAATATGCTTTAACATAAGTAAATAAAAGTTAGTTTATTGAATGATTTAGCCATAATTTATACTTTTCTGTGTTTCTGTGTACAAGTATAATTTAAAATCTGTCAATGCTTAGGAAAATAGGAAAAATATCATTAATGATTTTATGACTTTTATGACATAGAAACTAAGGTTGTCTTAATGTCTTCTTTCAGACTGAAGATGACAGAGTCATTGCAGTTAGAGGTAATTGCAAGTACTGAGGAATCCTCAACATCACTTGAGTTCAAAGAGTTTAGGGTAATTATAACATAACATATTTCCAATATAACCTATAAAAATGTTATAATTTCAATTCTTGAAGGTTGCTTCTGATTGCCTTTTCTGGTTTTCATAGCAGAGGTCATGTTAATGTCATAGCCTAGTTGTTTATTTCTCTGGCATGTAAAACTTTGAATTCAGTTTGTATATTGTGATACAAATATTGACTTGAAACTGGGAACACATGAAGCATTGACAATATGTGGATATGTAGAGTAGTGGTCATTTTGACATCATTTAGTTAAATATATCTGTAAAAGATTGTGTTTGCTTCCAGAAAACTTATGATGAGCTGAAGGGAGCCTTTGGTCGATTCAAAGAGGAACACTTAATGAGAGAAGTAAGTTATGATTACTTTCAGTTCCTTTGAAATTTGTTGAGTAAATGTAATTGATTGTGATGTTATGAGTATGACGTAATCAATTTAAGTTCGGACAAATGAAATTAAGTGGTGTAGTACAGGTTATGTTCAGATACTTAGTATATGTTATAATTAATTCTTGAAAGAAGCATATGTTATAATTAATTCTTGAAAGAAGCAAAAAAGGTTCAGGACTTTGATGATGATGATAGTTTAAAAAGTATTTTATTTTAATATGTAACTTGTTTGTTATCATTTTGCAGGACTTCAGTGATGGAGTGGAGGTGTGGGTGAAGTGGAAGGAAGACAGGCAGACCATTTGGTATGATGCTGTCATCATAAAAAAAGGTATTGTTTTGTGTTTTTTCATTTAGTTCAAAAACAGTATCAGATCTAAATAGAAAAGAAATTTTCACACAAGAACTTTGGGGTAAGTAGAAATATCCCAAACACAATACACATGTTGCTGGGTTTAGAGTTCATAAAGATCGTCTGGCATAAATTTGCTGCAATATAGCTTGACCCCAACATGTATCCCATACCGTCACAGCTTAAAGTGTGTTCAATGCGAAAAGGAACATAAAATTGAAATTTCAAATTACATTGACATAACCCTAGGACGAATTTTAAAATTTTATTAACTGGATTTCTTTTAAAAGTTTCATTCCAACATTACAATGACATTATGCTCTACCTTAAATACACATTCATATGGTTGTCTAGAAACATGTCAAATGAATAAATGTTATGACATAATTCTGATAATGCACGCCCAATAATGAAGGTCCATTCATGTATCTGTTTATATTGAATTCAACAGAAAATATACGGCGTTTTCCCTAACATGATTAAAAACCATAACTCTTTTTTAGCTGACCACAGAGTAATTGCCCTTTGTTACCTTTTTAGCTTGACTATTTGAAGAATAGATAGGCTATACTACTCGCCCCGGCGTCGGCGTCCGCTTAAAGTTTTAGGGCAAGTTGGGATTTTCACTTATAAGTCCAATACCCTACATTCAATTGACTTAATACTTAATGCAGTTGTTCAGGGCAATCACATGATGAGGTTAGATAACTCCATATTATTCTTTACACAGATTATGGCCTCTGATTGACTATGGAACTTAGGTTAAAGTTTTAGGGCAAGTTGGAATATTTTTTAATAATTTCTTTATCCTTTGTTCAATTGACTTATAAAATACTTCACACAGTTGTTCAGGACCATCACACAATGAGGTTACATAATTCCATATTATCCTAAATACAAGTTATGGCCCCTGATTGACTTAGGTTAAAGTTTTAGGGCAGGTTAAAGTTTTAGGGCAAGTTGGGATTTTCACTTAAAACTCCAATACCATTCATTCAATTGACTTAATACTTCACACAGATGTTCAGAGCCATCACATAATGAAGTTAGATAACTCCATATTATCTTTAATACAAATTATGGCCCCTGATTGTCTATGGAACTTAGGTTTAAGTTTTAGGGCAGGTTGGGATATTGTTTAATAACTTCTATACCCTTCATTCAATTGACTAAATACTTCACACAATTGTTCAGGACCATCACTTCTATACTGTTCATTAGATGCACTTAATAAAATTCAAAATTATTTACGACCATCTTACAACAAGAAACATAACTCCTTTTTAAGCCTAAATACAAATTATGGCCCTTGAATATTTTTTTTTCCAATTTCATTTGAAAGGCATATTTGTATATTCTTAACCACATTTTCATAATGGGAAATCAAGTTATTTGAATGACTTTCGTCATTGTTTGGGCGGGCTGGTGGGAGGGCAGCATCAAAGCACCTTATGTATCGAATAATTTTATTTAGGTTTGACATAAAGAGACCAAACTTGGTATTATTACATTGTTATTGTATTCTAAGTCAAAGCGGCGTAGTCGAACGCGCTGTCTTACGACGGCTCTTGTTATAGTTTGTCATTACTGTATCCAGGGGTATTCGGCTCTCATGTGACAGCTTTGTTTAAGTATGTAGACTTGTAAAGTGATTCTTCACCAAAATTATTCAAAAAATGACCCTTGGGTCAAAGCTGGCATCACCCCTGGGATTCCTGATTTTCTATACGATTATTTAGTAAAATCATCAAATCCCATATGGCACAGAGCCTTGGTATCCAGTATTAATTTTATGTTTAGTTCTTAAGATGTGTCTTACCTACATCCATTACATTTGTGATTGTGTACATATTGTTTAACTGTACTGTAAGAGGGCTTTTCAACTCATTTTGACATCAACAAACCATTCTTATGTATTGTCATATGCGAAACATATCAGTTCATTCAAATATCTGTCATAATGCAGTTAAGCAAATCAGAGCCATAATGGCCCTCTTGCTTGATATTTGATTTTTGGGTTTGTTTTAAAGCTGCACTCTCTCAAATATACCATTTTTACAACTTATTTATTTTTTGTCTTGGACAAAAAATCAGGTCGTATATTTTCCTATTTCCGTTCCAAAATTAATGGTTTATGGCTTAAACCCTTACTAACGAGTTAAGAAAAATGCATAAAACATCAATTTTTTATCTTATATATATAAAAAATCTGCGTTCTTATTTTTTGTCAGCAGTTTTATATAACTGGTTTCCATGGATATTCGCAAAAATTGGCTCGTTCCAAGACAAAAATAAAAAAAGTTGTCAAAACGTTCAATCTGTGAGAGTGCAGCTTTAAATATAAACTTTAAATTGTGGGGAATCATAAGTTAAAGCTTATAACATGAACCTTTCTTCTTCTTCAGAGTATTACATTAGGTATTTGACGGACAAACACAAGTGTAGAGTGGGGAAGGCTTCACTGAAGAAAAATTGAGAGGCACAGTCAGACATCATTAGATTTGTATTATTGTATGGAGTATATACAATGTACATATATATGGTTCTTTCTTCACATTGTGCCTATCTGTATAAAATGTTGTTTTTCTTTTAGGTGGCAAGTAAACAGAATATAGAAATTATATCTGTTAAATTTATATATTTATGAGCTCATCTGATTTTTAAAAAAAATGACGAGTTATTGTCGTTGTTGGTTAAGTTTTGCGTTTTGGACACTAACACTGTTGGAATCTATCAAAGCTATCACTTTGAAACTTTTGCGACTTGTTCATCTAATACCTTTCTTCACATTGTACCCTAAAGATGCTGAGTCTTACCTTTTTGGGGGGGAAAAACATAAATTTTGATGGATTTCGGTTGATTTTGAGAATTGGACATAGCTTCTTTAATTTTTGTTGAATTTATTTCATTTTTTTTCTAGACAATAAATGGATAATGCCTTCAATATATTAAACAGGTTTTTGAGTCACACATTTGGAAGGGTATGGGGAGGATGGGGGATATTTTAGTATTTTTGGATTTGTAATTATTAGCAAGTCTATTTTTTATGTTTTGTGCTTGGGTCACTTACATGCAAACTATCAAAGCTATCACTTTCAAACTTTGGAATACCATTTCACTATCAAATGTACAATATGATATATAAATAAATCGTAAAAGCATAAAATCAGATGAACGTATAGCACCCACAGGCGGTGCTCTTGTTTAATTCTGCAGCTAATTGTAAAAAAGTGGTTAAGTCTTTGCTATGGTTAAAATTGCCCAAAATGTTTATTGATTGGTCAATATTTTTCAGATAATTATTATTTACCAATGGAATTATTTAGATTTGCACAGTAGCCTAAAGAAACCAGTGAACAACTTATCCAAGTTTTATACAATTAGCTGCTGCAGTCTTATATTAAAGATAATGATTTTGATATTTGTTTGAATCAATGCTGCAGAATATATAAGATATTTTGCTTCAATAAGATCATCAACCTTTAGTTGCCAAAGTTTATTTTATTGATGCACTTATGACATATGTACATACTGTAGATTAATGAAATAGGGCAAAGTAATTGTAATTTGTTAAATTGAGCTATTCTTGATTTATGTTATGACATATAACTGAGCTGTTATAAAAGAAAACTATGTCATGAAATTGATGTTGTATTGATAACATATGATTTTTTTTGTATAATACATATTTAGTTAACCTTGTATTTGTTAAGTTATAATCATGCTAAAGATAATTCTTTTGCCGTTTGAATATGACCACTTTTAGAGCAGATCAGGTTATAGTTTTACAAACGATATATCGGCTGTCCGGCGGGCGGCCTCCAAATTATATTTTTTTTTTATCAATTTTTAAGAGGCCTTTGTCCAATCTTCTCCAAATTTGGTCAGAATGTGTCAGCTCATAATATCTCAAACTTATTTGATAAACAGCCATTTCGCTTCAGTTGCTCAAGAGAAAACAACCTTTAGTTAAAGAAATTACATCAAATTACATGATAATTTTTTTTAGAAATCTTTGTACAATCAACACCAAATTTGATCAGATGTGTATGGGCATAATATTATTATATGGGACAAGGTTTATATCAAGCAGCATTTTTTGAGTCATTCAAGATTCAATTTCATTTAAAAAAAGTAATTGCCTAAAATTGGTCTTGTCAGATCATTTACTGTAGAAGCTTTGTCCAATCTTTACCACATTTGTTCAAAATGTGTACAGGAATAATTTTTTGGACAAAGTTTATTAACCAGCCCTATCCCTTGAGTCACACAATTATCATGCTTTGATTATATAAATTTACTGAAATAGAAATTGTCTGTCAATAACTTAACACCCCATCTCCAATCATTACCAAATTTAGTCAGAATGTGTATGGGCAGAATATCTTGATCGGGTTTGACAATAAGCCTTGTCGCATCAGTCACTTTAGAGAGTTTGCAGTCTGCTCTCTAAATTTAGCTAAACAGACAACCATTTATTACTAAACTGGTTATTGTGAAATGAAGACAGTCATATTTTGTGACAGATGGAGCTTGAGTTGTTTATGTTTATGTAAGAGATAATTTATTATATAATTGTTATCTGATGGCCTTTATTCCTTTTTCCTTGCGGTGCTTCTTTACATGATTATGTTCTCATAAAATGTGTAACCTTCAGTAAATAAAGCTTTTATTATTATTATTATTATTATTATTAATCTTAACTTTATAGAGAATTTCTAACTGATTTGCTTCACTGACATATTGTTTGAGCGCTCAAACAAAATGCCTTGACTGAAAAAATGTTTGCACAAACAGATTGTACACACTGGTAAAATGTTTGAGCGCTCAAACAAAATGCCTGAAATGAAATGTGTTGGGGTGCTCAAACACAATGCTATTACTGGAAAATGTTTGAGCGCTCAAACAAAATACTTTGAATTTGAAAATGTATAAGGGAGCCCAAAACAAACTGTTTTTGGAGAAAAATGTTTGAGCGCTCAAACAAATTGCCACCACTATCAAATTGTGTAATCGCTTAAACCAACCACTCGCATATGAGCAATCTGCATAATTTTGTTTGAGCGCTCGAACAATTTGGCCTGTTCTGTCCCATCATATGAGATCAGGTTTTTCAATGTTCGAGCGCTCAAACAAATAAAATTTCCAAATTGCTAAGAAAATAAAATTTGAAGCTGATTTTTAATGTGATTATTCAACACTGATTTGTTGATTTTAAGGCCTATAAAAGGTACTAGAAAGACAAATCCTATTTGGTTATATATTCATTTATTTGTGTTTCGTCGATTTATGACCCACTGGCCATGTGGTTATGATAACAAATGATCTCCGCGCAACATGCACTAATTGGAAAGGCTATAAAATTACCCGAGAAAAATTCAAAACTATTTTAAAGCATGGGTGTACGGGAAAGAGTACATTTCCGTATATCCATGGTGTACCGGATTGTTACTTTTCCGTACACTCAGCGTGAACGGGAACTTGTTTATTTCCGTACATCCATAATATACGGGAATTGTACACGCCCGTATATTCATCGTGTACGGGAATGGTATAATCCCGTACTCTCAAAGTGTATGGAAGAGCATAAATTACCGTACATTCAACATGTACGGAGACCATACATGTTCGACCGCTCAAGATATACGGAGATGTAAGGTGCCGTACATTCATCAAAACATTTTAAATACTAGCCGTAAATCAACTCTACCAGCAAAGTCGAATCTTATTATGTTTTAATCATAAACCTGTCGCTTTAATTTCATCAAAGGCTGTTAAAACCCAAAAAGCATTACATTTCCTACAAAACGTGACCCTTACTAACACAATGCTGTTTCCCTACGTAACACGGAGAAATGTATACAAGTCAATGGTATAAATGTTGTTCATATCATATATGCTCTCAAATAAAACACCAAATTACCTAACTTGATTACGGTGATAATTAAAGAAGTCCACCTTCAACACAAATTATTTATTTATGAAACAACGTTTCGGCCATTCGGCCTTCATCAGGTTGTATGTATTTAATGAACAGGATATGACATCAACATCAAATAACGTCAACGTTGATAACGTCAAAATATAGCATACATTTCTGCGCAAAATAATGTCTTATAGGATCTATAGAGATACAATTATACTGGTAAAATGCAATATAAATGCATAAACAAACATCAATAAACCAGTATAAACTATGCAACATTAAAAAGGTTAAAAACGGTTATAAACCAGATTAATTTTGTGATTTTTTTTAGTGTTTTTTTAATTCTGCAAGAAGAATTAAAATAATATTTATTAATTCATACCATTAGGAAGAATTAAAATAATATTTTTGAATTTATACCATTAGGAATGACTGTGCCAAGAATGTGCATCCATTTACTCTCCTTTAATAATCGTTTCCAATTGTTCTCAATTTTATCAATTGGCATAAAAGAAAAATCATTGATACTATGGTCAGGAGCATTAAAATGTTCAGACACATTTGTATATGAATCTGGAAAATGCTTTATATCAAACTTATGACTGTTCATTCTCTGACTACATTTTTGTTGTTTCTGACCAACATATTGCTTTTTACATTTTTGCAAGTGATAACATATATAACACCTGTAGAAGAATAGGACAATTCATGATTTATCTTTGCAAAAATTGCAAAAATATGTACTTGAAAATTTGTCATTTTCAAAAATAGTATAATAATGTGAACATCTGGATCTATTACATTTAGTAACGAACCCATCAGTGACAACATTTTTAAGTTTAGAATTCACAAGTATATCTTGAATATTTTAGGCCGCTTATATGCAACAATTGGTTTATAGTTAATGAGATCTTGGACAGTTTTCCTTTTTGAATATCTGAGTAGTCCCCAATATTGGTTTATAATTTTACCAATGTTTGGTTATGATGGATTAAAAGTACACACAAAAGGAATAATGTCTTTTTCCGATGATTTAACATTTGGCTGCAAGGCGTCCTCTGCACTGATGGAAAATGTTTTCGAAACAGCTTCATCTATAACAGAAATTGGATAGCTTCGTTCTTCAAAATAGGTTTTTAGTTTATCACATATCCTGGAAACGGTCATCACTTGATGTTATTCTTCTATAGCGTTTAGCCTGGCTGTAGGGGATGCCGACCTTGCACTTTTTTGGATGACACGAAGAGTATGCTATGTATTGGTGGCAATTTGTTGATTTTTCAAAAACGCTTGTTTCCAAACCACCCTTTAAGTCTTTTTCGATATGGACATCCAAGAATGAAACACATGTTTTAGAGACATTATTTGTAAATTTAATATTTTGGTGGACTTTGTTGATATCGTGAAGAAAAGCCGTTAATTCGTCTTCAGATTACAAAATTCAAAACTATTTTATAACATGGGTGTACGGGAAAGAGTACATTTCCAAATATCCATAGTGTAGGGGAATTTTTACTTTTCCGTACACTCAGCGTGTACGAGAACTGGTCTATTTCCGTACATCCATAATATACGGGAATTGTACACGCTCGTATATTCATCGTGTATAATCAGGTACTTTCAAAGTGTACGGAAGAACATATTTTCCCGTATTTTCAACATGTACGGAGACCGAACTTGCCCGTACACTCAAGATATACGGAGATGTACGGTGATTCAGACCTCTATTTAATTTCATCGAAAGCTGTCGAAACCCATTAAAGCAATTGATTTGCTACAAAGGCGATTCTTACTGACACCTTTCTGTTTTTCTATAGGTATAAATGTCGTTCATATCATATATGCTATCAAATTAAACACCCAAAGACCTTAATTGATAACAGAATTCATTTTTTTTTTTATAACACGGATGTACGGGTTAGTACAGGCCCATACATCGAATCACGTCTCTCAAGATGTGCGAGTTTTATGAATATAAGGGTCCGAACACACCCTTATATTCAATATCCCGTACACTTACCGTACACGTTGGATGTACGGGTTTCAGAACACTCCCGTATATTAAACCATTTATCTCAGTGTTCCTGTATTACTTATTTGTTATTTTGAGAAATACTCAGTCAATGGCGAAGATTCAAGAGAGAGCTCTTAGACTACTAGTCCTCATTGACTATATTACTTGATAAGGCAAATATGCCTACCTTAGATATTCCTAGAATTCGGACAATAGCTTAAGAAAGTTTCAGAAGAGTTATTTGTTAGCTCCATCTATTTTATCGAAACTTGTTTTTCAGATGTCACGGTAAGCGTTTTTGTAAAATAACTGAAATTTATTAGAATAAAATGCGGTGTATTTAATTACAAAGAATAGACTGCGATTAAAATAGTATTTATATCAATTTACAGAAGTTGTATTTTTGGCACGTTTATATACGGATACGCTATTTTTGGCCATTGTTGACGTCAGACTTTATATAGATTAATAGTTATAAACGGCTACCTCCATGTACATTGTCATTATCAAAGGGCGAAAACAAACTTCTGCAAGTTGCACGATGATTTCTGTGTTATCGCTCTTACTGGTACTACTAATGCGTAATCAGCTGTCTACTAACTAGTCATATTTATATTTAGAAAACGAAAGTAAGAATTGTGGAAAAGTGCAGAAAATGAGTCAGTTTGGCATTCAGGGAAAACTATATGTGGTGAAACCGAAACTTGATCATTTTGTAAAATAACTGAATTGTATCAGATTAAATTGGTACCGATTAATTAAATTATATAAGTATACAGAGAATACATTGCGATTATGAGAATACTGATATAAAATTTGCAGAAGTTGTATATTTGCCACATTTACAAGCTTTGTATGGCAATTGTTTACTGCAGAGATTCATATCGATAAATTTATATAAACGGCTACATTCATGTACATTGTCAATATCAATGGAATAATACAAACGTCTGCAAGTTGCACAATGATTCCTCTGTCGTCTCTCTTTCTGGTACTACTAATGTGTATATATATACTCATTTGATCATTTATTTTGAAATCTTAGAGTGCCTATTCCAGGAAAACTGCCTACGTTTCGATTATGTTTTGAGGTGATACCTTAAACTTTCAAATCTGCTGTCTACTTACTATTAAAGGTACAGTTTATCTAAAATATTCATATCATTTCGAAAACGAAAGTAAGAATTGTGGAAAAGTGCAAGAAATGAGTCATTCTGGCTTTCTGCAAATACTATAAGTGGTAAATGTGTAAACCGAAACTTGAAAGTTTTGTACTGCGTTCCTTATTTACTTGATTCATTTAAACACAAAGAGCTGTAACATTACATCGGCGTGAAGGTAAGTGGCTTTGTTAATAATTAACATGATGGTACCAATGTGCTTGCATCTATAGAATTATACATTGAATGGAGGTTTATCGTCTGATACGAAAGTCTGAGGGATGTTGATCGAGATACCAACGAATTAAAAAACTCTTATGCGGATTTAGTGGGATAAGTAATATTTGCATTCTTCAGAGTTTTGGATTTTAAAAGGAAATCATCTCAATGATAATCACAACAAACTATTTTTGAGTTGGTAAAATCAAGACTAAGTAAGAAATTTAGCTAAATGAAATAAGCTGCTTAAGCTTCTTACGCTTAAGCACCTTCGAAAAATTGGTGTCTGCAGATTAAATGTTATAATAATGATAAATTCAATTTTTGCATGTTTGAAGTCTAAATTAAAACATGAAACAGAAAGTATAATTTAAGGAGGTTATTTTTAATTCATATGGGTTATTTTGTTTAATCAATCATTGCTTGCTATATATTTGGTTTCATAATGTTGTGACACATTTACTGTTCTGTGCACTCTTGTTTTGTATTCATGAACTCCTCGTGGATTTAAAATACCAATGAAATGCACATTCTTTTCTTGGAAAGAACTTGTTATTTTGCCAAAAACATGTGCACTTCCCACAAAATCTTACGGAAATGCAGGAGAGTCAGGTTTTGTTAACAATGTTTGTTGTCTCGTATGAATTCTTAAATGGAAAGGATTGGCAAACATTTGCATGAGAACGATTTTTATGATCCTGCCAAATTCTGCGCATGACCTATTGTAATCACATTGTCTGTCCGTCCGTCTGTTCGTCTACATTTCTGATGTTCTCTGTAAAACTTGAATAGTCGATTGCTAAACTTATCAAAACCAAGTTTATGTAATTTAAAAGGATTATTCCCGTTGTATTTTTACCGTTAACCGTTGTAGTATACACCTACATTGGATAAGAAAAAGCTGAACAACTGACCATAAAACCGTTATACATATCAACCTCAAACTTAATTAATTTACTCACAGTAACTATACCATTTTCTTTTTATGACAAGTAATGTCACTCGAACTTAAATATTGTCAGATGTAGGGCTTATTGTAAACGTATGAAAAATCTGCAAATTAACAGAACTACAAATTTTCAAAGGCATTGTATGAAACTTAAGCATCAACATATTTATGGCAATGTGTACTTGTGTGTTACACTAGAACCATAACTTTCTGACCCATTTTTTACTAAAGTGCCATCCTTGGTCATTAAGCACAATATATTGAAAAATTGAATGGAAATAATAAATGGCAATACATTTTTTACTAATTCAAATTACAAGAACCATAACTGTGAGGCTCATTATTCCCAAATTGTCTTCCTTGCAATAAAGAGTTTTTGCACGTTAGAACTTTGGACAGTTTTTGAATGGAACTGTCTAAAATTTAAATTCTGAATAGATGGCAATGTTATAATGTATGCTGTAAAAAAGTCGACACTCTTGGACCAATTTTACCAAATCCTTGATATGATAAAAACGCGTATGTAAAATTTGTGAAATTATAAGATTGGTTCATGGCGATAGGGACGACATGTGAACCCTAAGAACATATTACTGTCACTTTGATACCAAATTACCTCCCCTGACAACCAAGTATTTTGTATATAAATATTAAAAGGCGTACAATATAGGTTGAAGCAAAAAAATAAAATGCCTTATCATGTTAAACTCATTTTACCTAAATGATCAACCAAAAAAAAAACTTCAGCAAATTGCACGATGATTTCTGTGTTATCGCTCTTACTGGTACTACTAATGCGTTTATAATATTGTATGGCCTGTTCCAGGAAATTTGTAAATTCTTAAGCGAATTTAGTGGGTGGCGACGGCTTCTTCCTCTCCAACACCCCTCCCCCCCTCAATAAATTAAAATTCTACATGTTAATTTTTTTATGAAATATCCTAAAGTTTCGTTTGTGTGTGTAGCTGCAAACACCCCTAACCATATTATTCAAATCCTAAGTTTCTTTGCTTCGGGGATAGGGGCGCACGTCAATAATTGCACCCAAAAGTGACGCACCTCTTTCCAACACCCCTTGGATCCGCTCCATAAAGTAGCCGAAAATTTGCAAAGTTTGTAATTAGAGAGTTATTCTACATACATCATCTTAATGTAAACGTTTTGTTTACTGTCGTGTTAATACTTGATACGCAAAATCTGCCTGAATTACTTTTTTGTTCTGAGAAATACTCAGTCAATGATGAAGATTCAATTTAGGGAACTGCATTACTTCATAAGGCAAATCTATATAGTTACCTTACATTTTTGTTCTAAGAAATACTCAGTCAATGGGGACGATTCAAGAGAGAGCTCTTACACTTCTCTTTCTCTTAACTGTATTACTTGATAAGACAAATATGCATACCGTACATATTCGTAGAATGTGGACTATGGCTTTTAAATCTCAAAAGAGTTAATAATATAGCTCCGATAGTTATATCGAACCTTTTTGTTAAAAGGGTCAACGCACATTTACCGAGTTCGACTACAATTACTTCTCACATCTTGAGTCCCTGATAACAGAAGTAATCTTAGTTCACTGATGGGTTGCTTTTGATCGAAGTATATCTACGATAAATGACTTGTTGAAATAACTGAACTGTATCAGATTAAAATGGTACGGATAAATTCAATTATATAAGAATACAGAGAATACATTGCGATTATATGAGTATTGATATAAAATTTACAGAAGTTATATATTTGGCACATTTACTCGCTTTGTATTGCAATTGTTTACTGCAGAGATTCATATCGATTAATTTATAGTTTAGTTTATCTTTAAACGACTACATTCATGTACATTGTCAATATCAATGGAATAATACAAACGTCTGCAAGTTGCACAATGATTCCTCTGTCGTCTCTCTTTCTGGTACTACTAATGTGTATATATATACTCATTTGATAATTTATTTTGAAATCTTAGAGTGCCTATTCCAGGAAAACTGCTTACGTTTCGATTTTTTGAGGTGATACCTTAAACTTTCAAATCTGCTGACTACTTACTATTAAAAGTACAGTTTATCTAAAATATTCATATTATTTCGAAAAAGAAAGTAAGAATAGTGGAAAAAGGCAAGAAATGCATCATTCTGGCTTTCTGCGAAAACTATAAGCCTTTGGTGATAAATGAGTAAACCGAAACTCAAAAGTTTTGTACTGCGATCCTTATTTACTTGATTCATTTAAACACAAAGAGCTGTAACATTACATCGGCGTGAAGGTAAGTGGCTTTGTTAATAATTAACATGATGGTACCAATGTGCTTGCATCTATAGAATTATACATTGGATGGAGGATTATCTTCTAATACGAAAGTCTGAGGGATGTTGATCGAGATACCAACGAATTAAAAAACTCTTATGCGGATTTAGTGGGATAAGTAATATTTGCATTCTTCAGATTTTTTGGATTTTAAAAGGAAATCATCTCAATGATAATCACATCAAACTATTTTTTGAATCGGTAAAATCAAGACTAAGTAAGAAATTAAGGTTAATGAAATAAGCTGCTTAAGCTTCTTACGCTTAAGGACTTTCGAGAAATTGGTGTCTGCAGATTAAATGTTATAATAATGATAAATTCAATTTTTGCATGTTTGAAGTCTAAATTAAAACATGAAACAGAATAAAACATGAAACAGAAATTATGATTTAAGGATCTTATTTTTAATTCATATTGGTTATTTTGTTTAATCAATTATTGCTTGCTATATATGTGGTTTCATAATGTTGTGACACATTCACTGTTCTGTGCACTCTTGTTTTGTATTCATGAACTCCTCATGGATTTAAAATACCAATGAAATGCACATTCTCATTCTTCCATAAATCCTTACATGGAAAGGATTGGCAAACATTTGCATGAGAACGATTTTTAAGATCCTGCCAAATTTTGCGCATGACGTTTTGTAATCACATTGTCTGTCCGTCTGTCTGTTCGTCTACTTTTGTAATGTTCTCTGTAAAACTTGAATGGTCGACTCCTAAACTTATCAAAACAAAGTTTATGGGATTTAAAAGGATTATTCCCATTGTATTTTTACCGTTAACCGTTGTAGCATTCACCTAGATTGGATAAGAAACAGCTGAACAACTGACCATAAAACCGTTATACATATCAACCTAAAACTTAATTTGCTCACAGTAACAATACACTTTTTTATGACAAGTTATGTAACTCGAACTTAAATATTGTCAGATGTAGGGCCTTTTGTAAACGTATGAAAAATCAGCAAATTAACAGAACTATAAATTTTCAAAGGCATTGTATGGAACTTAAGCATCAACATATTTATGTCAAAGCTTGTGTGTTACACTAGAACCATATCTTTCTGACCCATTTTTTTTCGCAAACTTATTTTCTTTGTTTTTCACCCAATGTTTTTTTATTTTTGTATTTTTAAAATGTGTTAGGTAATACTAATAAGAGATATTTTTTGTTTCCTGAAATTTATTTTAGAAATATGTTTTTTCTGCATTTAAAGTATTTTTTCCAATGGGATTCCCATTGGAAAATGGCCTTCCCATTGGAAAAATGGTTTTTCCAATTGGAAAATCAGCCCAACATTTTTTGTTGGAAAATTCTCCCACATTTTCAAAAAAGGAATTAGTGATTAGTAACAATCATTATCATTAATGGTTAAAATGTTATCTAGAAAAAGTGCGTTTATAGTACTTTTTATCATTTTTTGTAAAAACAAATCCCGTCGACCATTTTTTCCAATTGGATATTTCCCACAATTCAATATGGGAAAAGTCAGGAAATTGGAAAACTCCAATTGGAACATTGTCCCATTGGAATCTTCCAATTGGTAACATTAGCAATGGGCTTAATCCAATTGGAGGTTCAATTCCCACTAAAATTGTGTAAGGATTTACGTATTTAATAATTTAATATAGTTGACTAAAGAGTATTAAACTAGTTCAAAATGAGCTATTTCAGACAAAGTCTCTGCTATCCCCCGCACCTAAAACAAGGGAAGCTGAAACAATCGGATAAAAAATTGTACTAGTATCTGATACAGGGTTAATGAAGCAATACGATGGTTAGACGTCATGCTAACCATTGTATAGTATAACAGCGATGAGGAATATGGATAAGTCGACAGTTGACAGGTAAGGACATTGTAAGAAGTGTCATTTTGCTAATTTATGCTTTAATATGACACTATTTTTTTTCTTTATTCCCATTTCCTACATGTTCCCATTACAAAATCTTACCTGTCCTTCCAATTGGAAAGTTCCCATTTTGAAACTGAACTTTATTCTCCAATTGGAATTTTCCCATTAACCAAATATTCCAATTGGAATTTTCCAATGTTCATACTTTCCCACTTTGAATGTGGGAATCCTCCAATTGGAAAGATTCACTCATGGGAAGGATTTGCAAACAAATGCCTTAAATGAATCTATCGGTTCTTCATTTTTAATGAATATGTTATTTTTCATGTAGTGAGTGTAAAATATTCTTAATTAAACAGTCAATTTCAATTTTAAAAATTATGTTCAAACTTTTCACACAATTTTAATAGAGCCAGTTTTCTAATTGGAAAAGCTTGAAAAAGCCATTTTCCAATGGGAAGGCCATTTTCCAATGGGACTCCCATTGGAAAAGTTGACTTTAAATGCCAAAAAAACATATTTCTAAATTAAATTTCAGGAAACAAAAAATATCGCTTATTAGTATTACCTAACAAATTTTAAAAATACAAAAATAAAAAACATTGGGTGAAAAATAAAAAAAATAAGTTTGCAAAAATTCCGGATTTGCAAACTTAATCCGGATGCTGTTAATAATATATTGCCTTCCTTAATCATTTAGCACAATATATTGAAAAAGTGAATGGAAATAATAAATGGCAATACATTTTTGACTAATTCACATTACAAGAACCATAACTGTGAGGCTCATGGTTCCCAAATTGTCTTCCTTGCAATAAAGTGTTTTTGCACGTTAGAACTTTGAACAGTTTTTGGATGGAACTGTCTAAAATTTAAATTCTGAATAGATGGCAATGTTATATTGTATTCTTGGACTAATTCTACCAAATCCTTGATACGATAAAAACGCGTATTTAAAATTTGTGAAATTATAAGATTGGTTGATGGCGATAGGGACCACATGTGAACCATAAGAACACATTATTGTCACTTAAATACCAAATTACCTCCCCTGACAATCACATATTTTGTATATAAATATTAAAAGGCGTACAATATAGGTTGAAGCAAAAAAATAAAATGCCTTATCATGTTAAACTCATTTTACCTAAATGATAAAACACTTTTGCAAATTGCACGATGATTTCTGTGTTATCGCTCTTACTGGTACTACTATTGCGTATATAATATTGTAATGCCTATTCCAGGAAATCTGCTGTCTACTTACTATTCAAAGTACGGTCTACCTAAAATATTCATTTTAATATTAAGAAAACGAAAGTAAGAATTGTGGAAAAGTGCAGAAAATGAATCAGTTTGGCATTCAGGGAAAACTATATGTGGTAAATGTGTAAACCGAAACCTGAAATTGTTGTTCTGCGTTCTTTATCTACTTGATTTTTGTTCATACAAAAAGCTGTAACATTACATCTGGGTGAAGGTAGGTGGCTTTTTTTACATTTTACATGATGTCAATGTGCTATCGTATTATGAATTGGAATTGGCAGTCAGAAGTCTGATGCGAAAGTCTTAAGTATGGCGATCGAGTTAGCCATAAATTTGTAAATTCTGAAGTGGATTATGTGGGAGGCGACGGCCTTTCCCTCCCCCCCCCCCCCCCCGTAAATTTAACTTATCCATGTTTATGAAATATCCTAAATGTGTGTTTGTGTGTGTACCTGCAAACACCAATAACCATATTATTTAAATCCTAATTTTCTTCGCTTCGGGACTAGGGGCGCACGTCAATAATTGCCCCTAAAAGTGACGCACCTCTTTCCAACACCCCTTGGATCCGCTCCATGAAGTAGCCAAAAATTTGCAAAGTTTATATTTAGAATGTTTTTCGACATACATCATCTAAATGTAAACGTTTTGTTTACTGTCGTGTTAATACCTGATAAGCAAAATCTGCCTGAATTACTTTTTTGTTCTGAGAAATACTCAGTCAATGATGAAAATTCAATAGGGACCTGCATTACTTGATAAGGCAAATCTATATACCTTACATATTTGTTCTTAGAAATACTCAGTCAATGGGGACGATTCAAGAGAGAGCTCTTAGACTTCTCTTTCTCTTAACTGCATTACTTCATAAGGCAAATCTACATACCTTACATATTTGTTCTGCGAAATACTCAGTCAAGAGAGAGAGAGAGAGAGAGCTCTTAGACTACTTTTCCTCTTTTACTGTATACTTGATAAGGCAAGTATGCCTACCTTACATATTCGTAGAATGTGGACTATGGCTGTTGAAAATCTCAGAAGAGTAAATAATATAGCTCCGTCAGTTATATCGAGCCTTGTTGTTAAAAGGTCAACGCACGTTTACCGAGTTCGACCCCAGTTACTCCTCACATCTTTAGTCCCTGATAACAGGAGTAATTTTAGCTTACTGTTGGTTTGCTTTTGATCGAAGCATATCTACAATAAATGATTTTGTAAAATAACTGAATTGTATCAGATTAAAATGGTACGGATAAATTCAATTATATAAGTATACAGAGAATACATTGCGATTATATGAGTATTGATATAAAATTTACAGAAGTTATATATTTGGCACATTTACTCGCTTTGTATTGCAATTGTTTACTGCAGAGATTCATATCGATTAATTTATATAAACGACTACATTCATGTACATTGTCAATATCAATGGAATAATACAAACGTCTGCAAGTTGCACAATGATTCCTGTGTGTCTCTCTTTCTGGTACTACTAATGTGTATATATATACTCATTGATAATTTATTTTGAAATCTTAGAGTGCCTATTCCAGGAAAACTGCCTACGTTTCGATTATGTTTTGAGGTGATACCTTAAACTTTCAAATCTGCTGACTACTTACTATTAAAAGTACAGTTTATCTAAAATATTCATATTATTTAGAAACCGAAAGTAAGAATAATGGAAAAGTGCAAGAAATGAATCATTCTGGCTTTCTGCAAAAACTGTAAGTGATGAATGAGTAAACCGAAACTCAAAAGTTTTGTACTGCGATCCTTATTTACTTGATTCATTTAAACACAAAGAGCTGTAACATTACATCGGCTTGAAGGTAAGTGGCTTTGTTAATAATTAACATGATGGTACAAATGTGCTTGCATCTAAAGAATTATACATTGGATGGAAGTTTATCTTCTGATACGAAAGTCTGAGGGATGTTGATCTAGATACCAACGAATTAAGAAACTCTTATGCGGATTTAGTGGGATAAGTAATATTTGCATTCCTCAGAGTTTTTGGATTTTAAAAGGAAATCATCTCAATGATAATCACAACAAACTATTTTTGAGTTGGTAAAATCAAGACTAAGTAAGAAATTTAGATTAAAGAAATAAGCATCTTAAGCTTCTTACGCTTAAGCACCTTCGAAAATTTGGTGTCTGCAGATTAAATGTTATAATAATGATAAATTCAATTTTCGCATGTTTGAAGTCTAAATTAAAACATGAAACAGAAATTATGATTTAAGGAGGTTATTTTTTAATTAATATTGGTTATTTTGTTTAATCAATTATTGTTTGTTATATATTTGGTTTCATAATGTTGTGACACATTTACTGTTCTGTGCACTCTTGTTTTGTATTCATGAACTCCTCATGGATTTAAAATACCAATGAAATGCACATTCTTTTCTTGGAAAGAACTTGTTATTTTGCCAAAAAAAAAAATGTGCACTTCCCACAAAATCTTACGGAAATGCAAGATAGTCAGGTTTTGTTAACACTGTTTGTTGTCTGGTATAAATCCTTACATGGAAAGGATTGGCAAACATTTGCATGAGAACGATTTTTAAGATCCTGCCAAATTTTGCGCATGACTTATTGTAATCACATTGTCTGTCCGTCTGTCTGTTCGTCTATATTTGTAATGTTCTCTGTAAAACTTGAATGGTCGATTGCGAAACTTATCAAAACCAAATTTATGGGATGTAAAAGGATTATTCCCATTGTATTTTTACCGTACACCTAGATTGGATAAGAAACAGCTGAACAACTGACCATAAAACCGTTGTACATATCAACTTCAAACTTAATTAGTTTGATCACAGTAACAATACCATTTTCTTTTTATGACAAGTAATGTATCTCGAACTTAAATATTGATACATATGGGGTTTTTTTTGTAGACGTATGAAAAACCAGCAAATTAACAGAACTAAAAATTTTCAAAGGCATTGTATGAAACTTAAGCATCAACATATTTATGGCAATGTGAACTTGTGGGTTACACTGGAACCATAACTTTCTGATCCATTTTTAACGAATTGTCTTCCTTGGTCATTGAGCACAATATATTGAAAAAGTGAATGGAAATAATAAATGGCAATACATTTTTTACTAATTCACATTACAAGAACCACAACTGTGCGGCTCATTGTTCCCGAATTGTCTTCCTTGCAATAAAGTGTTTTTGCACGTTAGAACTTTGAACATTTTTTTGATGGAACTGAGTAAAATTTAAATTCTGAATATATTAAAAACAAATATTGTATGCTGTACAAAACTCGACACTCTTGGACTAATTCTACCAAATCCTTGACATGATAAAAATGCGTTTTTAAAATTTGTGAAATTAAAAGATTGGTTGATGGCGATAGGGACCACATGTGAACCCTAAAAACACATAATTGTCATTTAAATACCAAATAACCTCCACTGACAACCAAGTATGTTGTATATATATATATATATATATATATATATATATATATATATATATATATATATATAGGTTTACATTATAGGTTGTAGCAAAATAAATTAATGCCTTATCATGTTAAACTCATTTTACCTAAATTATCAACCAGAAAAAGAGCATATAGGTACAGATAAAACAATATGTTGACGCTATTTGAACTGTGGAACTAGTGGCAACGAAGCTATGAAGACTATTGAACAAGTTACAAACTATACAATTCCTGGAGTAATTATTGATAACAAATTGAATTGGAAAGAGCAAGTTTCAATGTTTGTAGAACATTGAATTCTAAAATAGCACTTCTAAAACGAATTAATTACCTCTTGAGTTATGACATACAAAAACTATTTTACAATGCGTATATGTTATCTACACTGGGCTATTGTTGTTCTATATAGAGCAGATGCATAAATTCACACACATGCAAAATATCTATAATTCAGAATAAATCTGCAAAAATAATTTTACAAAAACCTGTTAAAACGTCATCCAGTCTATTGTTCAAGGAATTAGGCTGGTAATCGTTTGATAATAGATGTAAATTTAATGTTGGACTTATTATCTACAAGTTTTTGCATTGTCTCATGCTTGAACACTTAAGTGAAGTTATTTCATTTACCAATAACACAAAATACTCATTGCGGTCTGCCACTCATAATGATTTGAGTTCCCTTTGCAACAAGACTAATTGGTGGCAAGAAATAATTTACTTATTTTGCTAAATCTGTATGGAATTCTATACAGCTCTTTATTCGAGAAACATCATCTTTATTTGCATTCAAAGCACAATTCAAAAAACACCTTATAACAAAACAATGACTTGAGTGAATGATTGTCTACTAAAATTGTTTGTTTAAATGCGATTTATTTTTGTCTTTCTTAATTTTGAACATTGTAAATGTTGTGTTTGAATGTCGTCTTGCTTGTTCTTGTTTTAATGATAAATGTTCTGTAGTATCCATTGAAGACCACATTGTAAACAAGATACTTATGTCACTTAATGTGTTATCTTCATGAAATAAAGTTATTATCATAATTATATTATTATTTAATAAACATTTTTTTACGTATATCACATATGCTTTCATATCATCTAATGGCTCTAGTTTGCCTTTCTTTTTAGTGTATAACGCGTCAGCGAGTAAATATGACGGACAGTACAAAACATCAGAATGTGATTGAACAGGCCCAGAAACTGACGAAGGAATATGTCGAACTCCTGAATGTAGGTAACAACGAACTCAATATCGGATTCAAGGGGCACACGGCGCCTCCTATCTCTCCTATCTCCCAAAATATGAATATAATATAACAAAATAAACCATTTGTTTTGTGAGAGATTTTCAAACTCCACTCCGCGTTAACTGCCTATTTTTTATGGGTTCCGGCGTAGAACTGGGACACACGTATTAAATTGCGCCCATCTTAAAAAAAACTACTGGAGCCGCCCTTGCATAGCATAGCAGCTCATGTCTCTTTTAAATGAATCGACGGTTTGACAGTCAAACATATAATTCGACATTAAAATGAATTTAGAAACAATCATGTAGTTAAGTTCAAAACAAAAACTGCCAGAAACAACAGTACCAAAAGCATCAAAACAGTTCACCAATCATTTGAGACAATACTTATTTGAATTTACAACACTTGAATTAATTTGTTAAAGTTATCCAGCGTGTTATTTAAATTCTGTATCTTACGATATTCTTTTCATTTTAAATAAAATCACAAATGATATTCTCGTACAATAATTCTTAAGACATGAAGGGAAGGAAACGTTTCTCCTAAGATTCGTCTCCTAACCATTATTTTAGTTTGTAAACACCGTGTCTAGGCGATTACCCGAATACTTTCATTACGATATTTTGATAATGTATAACATGTATCTTGTCATGTGACATTGTGTGCCTCTCATTTTGTGATTTTATGCTTTCAAACAGACTCTTGATTCAATTTAAGGCTACTTTGTCCTGTAGTTTCCATTATTTTATGGATATTAACTGCGCTCTTTTCATTTAAAGGAATGGGAACCAAAACGAGTGGCAACTGTTGCAAGAATTAGAGAGATTGCTTCAGAACTGCAAAACGTGAAACAAGATGTAAACATCTCCAAGGTAACGTATCTTACTACTGAATATACATCTGCAAGGTAACGTATCTTATGACAAGGTGGCGCAGATTTAACATGCTCTTATAACTGAAGACAATATGTAAAACAAAAGTAGCGTCTTCTACCCAAATATGAATCTTTTTAATGAAGGTAACATATTTAAACCTGTGTATATGTGTGCAAGATAACGTATCAAAACCAATCTGTACGTATCTTTCCAAAAGTATACAGTTGCAAGTTTACTTTTTACTCAGTATGTATAGCTGTAAAGTAACTTATCTTATTCGATATGTTTAGTTACCATATAAGGTATGGTAAATCAATTTGATCAGTTGCAAGGCTACGTATCTGCCTCATTCTATACAGTTACAAGGAAACGTTTCTTTCTCGATATCCAAGTTGACGTATATTAATCGATATGTAGAGTTCCAAGGAAACATACCGTATTCAAAATGTTTAGTTGCAAGGTTACGTATTTGACGAATAATATTAAGTTATAATGTAATAAATCCGACTTAAACTGTTCCGTTACAATGTAACACTGATTTGAATATTGAACACAGGCAAATATTTTCACTGGTAACATGTGTACATAGTTAATGGCCATGGCTTAGTAAAAGGTGATTCATGTTTGTTATCTTACGTAATGTGTATTGCTTATATAACAGGTGATTAATGATGTTTGTCTAACGTGATTCTGTATTGCTTATATAATAGGATTATCTATGATTGTTGTCTTGCGTGATTATGTATTGCTTATAGTACAGGTGATTCATGATTGTTGTCTTGCGTGATTCTGTATTGCTTATAGTACAGGTGATTCATGATTGTTGTCTTGCGTGATTCTGTATTGCTTATAGTACAGGTGATTCATGATTGTTGTCTTGCGTGATTATGTATTGCTTATAGTACAGGTGATTCATGATTGTTGTCTTGCGTGATTCTGTATTGCTTATAGTACAGGTGATTCATGATTGTTGTCTTGCGTGATTCTGTATTGCTTATATAATAGGCGATTCATGAATGTTGTCTTGCTTGATCATATTTTGCTTATATAAAAGGTGATCGATGAATGTTGTCTTACGTGATTCTGTGTTGCTTATATTACAGGTGGTTCATGATTCTTGTCTTACCTGATTCTGAATTGCTTATATAACAGGTCATTCATGACTGTTATATTGCGTGATTATGTATAACTTATATTACAGGTGTTTCATGACTGTTGTCTTGCGTCATTATGTATTGCTTATATGACAGGTGATCCATTATTATTGTCTAACGTGATTCTGTATTGATAATATAACAGATGATTCATTTTCTTTGTCTTACGTGGTTCTGTATTGCTTATATTGCATATGCTTCATGATTGTTGTCTTACGTGGTTCTGTATTGCTTATATTACAGGTGCTCCATGATTGTTGTCTTACGTGATTCTGTTTTGCTTATATTTTAGGTGGTTGGTGGTGCAGTTGGCATTCTTGGTGGTATAGCCGCTGTGGCAGGAACAATTTTGTCGGGTAACTATGAACGGAAAGGCTTACTCTTGATAACTTTTAATATGTGTGACCTTTTTGTGTTTATATGTTTTGTTTTGATAACTTTACGCGACGGAAGTATATTATTAAAAAACCGAAAACCTGATAATTGACTATTTCACTAGATAAATATCTGCGATCTGATCGCTTAGAGAACACTCGCATTTTCTTACAAAAAGTCTTGGTCATTCCATAGTGTGCAAGAATATACCGTGAGTTGCCTTAAAACCAGAACAAGTTTTACAAAAACAATTTGGTTCGGTTTTTCAGAAATGTGACTTTTTAATATATCTTAAGTGTGTTAATTTAAATAAGTAATTCGGGAGATGAAATTATAATGATAAATTAAATGCTAAAATGTTTCAGGCGGTCTTGCGGCGCCCCTTTTTATCGGAGGAATGGCCGCAGCGGCCGCTGGTACCGCAACTTCGGCTGGGGCAGAAATCGCCGAGCATTTCATTTCTAAAGGGAAACTAGAATCTGCCCAAGAGGTATTGGAAGCTGACAAGAAACTTACCAAGAAGATCGAAGATAAGAAAGCGGAGGTCGACGCCAAGGTCAAGGAGCTGAGCAATCTCTTACGTCTGTCCAAAGAAGAGGTTTTCGGTGCGTTGTTAATGTCTGCTGTGCCCGGAAGAGGATTTGTTCATATGAATGACGAGAGGGTTTTCAAAATGCTTGTGTCTGCCGGATTACTTCCCTTGGTGCACTTGACCTTCCGAGGTCAATCAGTTATTGGGAAGGGTATGGCAGCTTTTGAAGAAGTGTCACTGGCAGGAATTTCGAAAGTGCTCGGCTCTTTGTTGACAGGTATTATTTTAGTATCCAATTTCAGGTTCTAAGGAGCACGTGACACAACGATCTTGAAATAAAATTGAGACTGTTGTTTTGATACATTTTGTATTTATAAAGGCTAATTGGTTTCATTTCTTTGATATCCTTTTCTGTTTAAAGGATAAATGGTTTGGTTAACGCTTAATTGTAGCACAAAATGAAGTTTAGTTTAAGCGCACTGGCTATTCAATTACCGGTTTAAGTTCAGTTGAAGCTTACGTATATGTTTAAATCCCCATACAAGTTCAGGTTAAAGTTTAGGTAAAGTGACTCGCTCATGGTTTGTAAAATACACTTTTTTCTAATTACGAAATAAAGTGTGGCAAATCATAAGGAATGTTAAAACAAAAACTACCAAAAGCTGAAACCCTTCAGCAAATGTTGATATTTGCTCAAATATCGTCTTCGAAGACCACAGTTTTCATTAGCGTGTATAACGCGATTGTAAATTAATTACGGCTGTGGTGTTGCGTGATTGATTGACTGACATTATCACGTGATGTTATCAATGTATCCACAACATGTCAACATATCCACTACTATGTTAAAGTTTCGGTGGCCGTGTGGATTAGACGTATGTTTTCTATTTTTTTCTTGACTTTACCGGCGTGGGTTCAAACCACACTAAAATCAAAATACTTTTTTATGCTTTAATGTATTTTTTTCTGCGATTCCGATATCATAGAGTAAAATAATGATGAAATAAGTGTTCAGATTCATTACTGGGAATATTTATTTTGGTCCGAAAACATGAGCGAATCACTGTAAAGCTGCACTCTCACAGTTTTACCGTTTTGACAATTTTTGATATTTTTTGTCTTTGAATGAGCCAATTTTTGCGTAAATATCTGCAAATCAGTGAAATAAGACTGCTATCAAAACATCAGTTCTCAGATTTTCATATTTCCGTTCGAAAGTTAATGTTGTATTTATGTTTACGCTTATTTGTATGTGAAACAAGAACAGGATGAAGTTTAGTTTAAGATTACTTGTAGTTGTTACTACCAATACTAGTACATACTGACGTAAAGTTAACACTTATCTGCTGGTGTAGCTTTTACAGGCCAAGGTTGAAGGTTAGTTTACGCTTAAATGTCGGCGTATCTAATTATACTGAAGAACGTTGACGAGGTTTATTTAACGCAGACCAGTAATTATACCCACATATACAAGCAAAAGTTTGCGTTTAAATTACGCTTACCTATAGCTACCTTTACATGCAAGTCTTTTTAATTTAGTTTACGCTTACTTGTAGATGAAGCTACCCAAACGTTGACGCCGTTTATTTGACGCTTACCTGTATATGTAGTTAGCTCTATTCGTGTACTCGTACTAGAAACCATTGAAGGTTACCTAGAGCTTACTTGTGGGTGTAGCGATATAAATAAAGTTGAATTTTGGTTTGAAAATTGCTTGCGGAATCACTCTATATGGAATCCGATGTACAAATAAGATTGTTATTTAGTCGTGCCAGTGGCGTTTTATGTTAATACTGTTTATATTGTATGCCTAGTAACCCCATTTTATTTTGGTTCAATTTGAAAGTGTATTGATGTTTGCTTATATGTGAATTAAATGATGGAAAATACGGTAAAAAGAAAGTAATTGTAGTCTGTTTTTTTGTTCTGTATTTCAACTGAAATCGGAGTCAAATGTATCAAATAAGCATTTGTGTGGCCAGAAAAAAATCGTATTTTCATCTGCATTTTTTTATATATTCTTTCTTCACTCATAAACCTGTTTTCAGTGATAAGTAAAGTTGGGTCACCAGGCATTTATATTGCATATAATTGTACATCGTAAACTTGTAGGCTTACTGATACATCATATTACCCTTGTTAGGTCTTATTAACTCTTGTTGTAATTGTAAAGGATCCAAACTTGTGCTTCAGGAATGGCTATTGGTGCTATGCTAGTCCTGGACGTCTATTTTCTCGTATCAAGCTCAATCGAGCTGTCAAATGGATCTCCCTCTGGTGCGGCAGACTCGCTTAGAGGAGTCGCCACTAAGCTGGAGAAGCAAGCACAAGATCTGAAATCAGTTCTTGAACAAATAAGGTAAATTGAAGACTCAATTTTATGTATATAACTGTGACTCACCATGTGATTTTGGTACCAAAATGAGGTATCTGGGCGAAATAGAGTTAAGATCATATTCACAAAGCCTATTCTTTTCCTTTCACAAATCATTTCAGAAATCGAAGTTTCCGTACAACAGGTATAAAAACAAAAATGTTTACTTCTTAATGATTATCAACATATATATAAAGAAAACATAAATATTTTAACATGTTAATCAATTACTGCTACACTTAAAATACACTATTTAAAACTTTATACAAAAAATAATAGCACTTGTAACCCTCTGGTGACAATAAAAAATATGGTTGATATGGCAACGGTTTTTCTTAAATTAAAAACAAAATCATAACGTGGTGTTTTTAAAATGTTATTGTGTCATGAAAATTCAGTGTTTAGTCATAAACTATTTATAATATACAGGGCGAAATGCACATAAGTTCATGTCCCTTGAGTTACAACTGTGTTTTAAGCATCTCAAGTAGATAATAGTAAATAACAGAATGAAGGAGATTTCAAACATGTTAAAAATGTACTAATATTAAATTAATCATTTAACATTGCATATTCAAGTTTAGAATTAGGAATTGTTTTGGTAAACGGCAAACTTTCACTCCAATGAGATGGAAGTTTAATTAACTTAAAATAATAAGTTGACAACTATCATTCTATCACTGAAGTTAAGATAATTATGTAGACAAAAATGATACCAAATCAATAAGCTATAACTAACTCATCTGGAAATGTGTGATCTACACCCTCCCCCCGCCCCATTTTCATAACACTCAAAAAAGGTTGGTTATTATTTTGAAATATTTTGAATGATTATATGACTTTGCCAAATGTGATAAAATCAATACTATTAAAATCAATATAAAAGCAATAGCTAAGTATATACTTTATCATCTCTTTTAAGTTTCTAATGGTAAGTATTTATTTTTTACTCACAAGCATTTACAGACTTATAAAAAAATGTCTTGAGTAATTAAATTATACATAAATGATTGAGTTTGATTTCTTAAACATTTGTACACAAGTAATAAAAAAAATATTTTTCAGTTCTTATGAATATGTTGCTTCTGACATTAAGTAAACTTAATTGCATTGTGTCAACTTAAATCAATATGGAAATATTAGTTATTGAAAATTTATTAATCATTTGAACAACAAACAAATAAAAACAAGGACTTGTTTACAACATGAATGTGCTCATGTTAACTTAATGCCTAATTATGACTAGTTCATATATGTCAACTTCACAAAAAAAACACCTTTGCAATACAAATATCATAACATGAAATCATACATATCACGCATAGTATCAGGCAATAAAAATTGGCAAAATTTACTTGGAACAATTCTCTTACCATTTGACCTACCCTTTGTTCTTAATTATCTTAAAGTCAACAAAAACAAGCCCAAAACAACCAAGATATTTTCTTTTTCAGTTGACAAATTCTGCCATTTTTGAACAATTTCTAGAAATAACCTTGATTCATTTTGCCATTTTTAAAAATATTTTTCTACATATAATCACACGTATTAAAACAGCTACATGTGCCGCATTAATGACTTAATTGGTTTATCAGTGCAAAAGATGTGTAACTATGTTAGTACACTATTTTAGATAGATGATTTGGAAACTGTTGGCTTGGAACATGATGGACTGTTATTGCACAGAGGAGTGATCTCCTCTAACAGGTGCAAATACCTTTTGGCATCAAAGGCCTTGATTTCAATTTTCTCTGGCATTTCTCCACTGCAGGCAGGGCAACATCTGGATTGTCAACATATTCCCGCACAAACACTGTGCCTCTAATATAAATCTAATAAGAATATCTAATAACATTTATCATTTATTACCTAAATGATAAAAATCATTCTATATTTATATACTTTTTAAGCTAAAGAACTCCATGACTATGATTTTATATCGTCCACAATTAAGATCATTTAGGTGTATTTATCTAAAGTGATGGAACTTGGTCAGTCCTGATTTTGGCTTCAACATGTTCTTTAAGAAGTCCATCGAATTGCCTGGGTCACCGCTGGGTCAATAAGCTGGGGGATATTGTACCATAGGATGACTTTTGGACAGTGTCTGCCACTTCTTCCATTACATATCTCTGCATAAGATGATCACCATTTGACCTACATTCATTTATTTTAGGTTAAAAACAAAAATGACAAAACAATCATATCAATATAATTTATGTGTAAATCTGAAAAATGCCGGTTGTGACTGAATTGTATTGCCTTCTGTGTCAGAAAGGTCCACAATGTCAACATTTCAAAAACAAGTTCATAAGCCGTATCAGCTTCAGATAACTTGTATCTATTAGTACTTAGTAACTTTCGTTGGCTGCACATGTTTTTTAAATTAACAAACCGATACTCTGCATGATTGAACTAAAAAATAACTAATGACATCAATATTGACATTTTTCATTTTCCGCCATTTTGCTTCCGGTACAAATTTATTTTGCATTTTTAGCAATGTATAACAACCAGTGGTCAATAATATGATTATTTTCGTAATGGTTTAAATGAATAAATATGAAAACCATGAACTGACCTTCGTTTTATACTATACATACCGCCAGATTCTCGTGTTTAAAGTCAATAATCACGCGTAAGCCTTTTGACCTAAATGTTTATCTTGCGAGGAGTTGAAGTCATGAGCAATCTTTAACAAAGGGCCATCACAACAACGAAAAGTAAATGGGAATTAATTTGTTAAAACCATAAAGGTCAAATACAACTCTTTGTAAAAAATAAACAAATGGACAGTTTAGCAAAAGATAGAAAACGCTTAAAAATATTTGTCTATTGGAAATAAAATTTAAGTGTGTGACGTCAGGTTTGAAGTTGATTTTCTCTAAACGAGGTTGCCTCATTTGGACCCAAAATCTCAGAGTGCGTCACATTACTATCAATTTACATATTATTTTGTTTGGAATAATAGTTATTCTGGAACAGCCACACCCCGAGTGCTTTAAGGCGATAACACCTACTTTTTGTGTCGCTTGCGAAGCATTGCAGAAACAAAGGGATTACTTTGTATGGCCTCGTCATTCGAGTCCTTGTCACACTTTCGTTTACGTCCATTGCATTTGAGCGACTTCTTGTTAAGTCTTAACGGGACTATTTTCAGAATTACACAAGGGACCGTATCTAATATTACACAAAACCATATTAAAAAATGCACAAGCATTTGATATCGCACAAGCGACCGCATTAAATATTGCACAAGCGACCGCATTTGATATTGCACAAGCGACCGCATTTGTTATTGCACAAGCGACCGCATTTGATATTGCACAAGCGGCCGTATCCAGTTTTACACAATGGATCATTTTTAAAATGACACAAGGTAATTGAAATCAATTTGACGCAGGAGACCTTTTTCAATATTACATAGAAACTGTTTTCAGTATTACATACAATACTATTTTGAATATTAAACACTATACCAAATACAGTATTACACCAGAGACCGTATTAAATATTATACGAGGTATCGTATTCAATCTTACATAAGGGATCATATTCAGTTTAAGAAAAGAGGACATATTAACTAATAATACACGATCTCTACATTACTCATTTTCATTTTCGTTTAACAATAGTCACATTTTCAATAAACTTCGCTGCTTTCACATATCCACTTTAATTATTGTTGTTTTCAGGGAGGAAACTGAAGAATACGAGAGGTATCTGCGAAAGAAATTTCGAAAAGAATTGGAAAAGGTCGCGGTACAAAAATGTGCTTCTGATGACGATGCAAAAGGTATACTCGATCATATTTACATGCATTCGAGTAACGAATGGCAGGGTGCGTTTCTGTCACTGAACATTAACCTGAACAGGTACGCGTTTCAAATTGCGCAAGTATTCCGAATTTTTGGAAGATTAATAGAAGAACATCTGAGGCACAAAAAAGAGCAACACGTGGAGATCACATTAATTGCACATGGACGAATAAATCTGCATGCTCTTGTTCCGAGTCAGATATACTATCTTACAAATGTACTGAAATCGGTCACGTGTTTTTCGCCCTGGGGTTGCGCGGTAGATGCAAATGTCGTTTACGGTATCGCTACAAACACGATACGTATCACCAACTTGAAATATTCTGGTCCCGTTATACCCGGGTTACCAGGTGCCTTCAATGTCCTACCGGAAAGAATGGATTTAACGCCAAACGTGATTTTCTCACCCGTTGTGCACGGGGAAGGCGCCCATCAGGCTTTGTTACAACTCATCGCCCTTCTTCAGAGCCCTGCCGATGGCTTGGTCATACCGTACTTCACTGGTGTTGGAAACGACTTGCTGCCATTTCCTGAGATTCCCCTTTGGGTTTGCAGCAACGTTGTAGCGATTTGCGGTTTCTTACTGAACGTCACAGTGAGTCTGAGGGTCGCCGCATGCCTTTCCCCCGAGAATGGCGGAGCCATTACTAGTTTCCTCGGAACTGATGGGTGTGACTCGCGCCTTACGCAGTACTGTCAAGTACCCATGAATAGGACACCGCCGATAGCTATGACAAATTTGATTACATCACCACAGAATGATATTCAGCAATTGGAAGAAATACGGGGACATTTATTTCTCTAATTCAAAACGTTACACATTTTATCGAATTACTTAACAGTCGCGATATTTTTTAAATGTTTTTAGAATTACAAATGCTTACTTTGTCTTGTAATAGACTGTTTTGAGGATTCTTTCTTCAAATTTGATATCCATATATTTTCGATTTGTTAAATAATAGTTTGCATTGATTGACTGAACATATGTATATAATATTAAAAAATATTGTATTTATAATATCTGACGAAAATGTGAAGTAAATAACTGTTATGACCGCTGAGCTGTCGAAGAGACGAATGGGTTGACAAAAAACTTAGTTGTAATCACGTTGAGTAGACAAATATCATATGGATTGATTTGTTTGATATTTGAATGTTTAGCTTTTCAAGTTCAAAGAAATCTACGTCAACGTGGTGAAACTTTTATTCTGGCTGCAACTCAATAACCGTTCAGGATACGTATTACGTATGTTACCAGAAGCAACGTTCACCTGTGTGGCAATACCAATACAACTGACGTCAATGTTTTTTTGTTTCCTCCTTAATATTTGCCTGATATTAAGGTTTGCGTCAACCTACGGTCTTCTTGTTAATGTGTTATCATTGAAACCGTTATTCTGAGTATCATCCATGCGTCATACATAAAGGGCGGTTGGTTTATTTTTGTTTAACAAATAGCCAGTTCGACATGTAACAACCTATCGTCACCTTAGTGCAATAACTCAATAACTGCATAAAGAAATAGAAGCAGATATTGCGTTCTTGCACTAAGGTGACGATATGTTATTACTTGTATCGTTTTCCTTCTTCTTACTTTGATCTCTTGAATTGCAGGCGTAAGAACTGATTCTAAGGGCGGATTAATTCATTTATAGTCGTTGTCTTTATTATTATTATTATTATTATTATTATTATTATTATTATTATTATTATTATTTGTTTTATTTACACTTTATTGCCTTTAATTTAATACTGGCTCTGATATAACTTGTAAGTTATCATAAATGACGGGTGTTGGGACAAGTCTGAGACTTGGTACTTAAACAATGTTGTAATAATTGAGTGGTGTTGGGACAAGTTGGAGACTTGGTACTTAAACAGTGTTAGGTTGTGTAACAATTAACAAGGCTACCCCCCACCCTCCCAAGTGAACTATGTTTCGCCTACTGTCTGTGTTGAAATGTAACGATGTGTGTTTGTCCTTGAGCTAGGTTACCTCCCACCCTCCCAAGTGAACTATGTTTCGCCTACTGTCTGTGTTGAAGTGTAACGATGTGTGTTTGTCCTTGAGCTAGGTTACCTCCCACCCTCCCAAGTGAACTATGTTTCGCTTACTGTCTGTGTTGAAGTGTAACGATGTGTGTTTGTCCTTGATCTTGTTTACCTCCCGACATCCCCAGTGAAATATGTTCAGCTTACTGTCTGTAGTGTATTATGAGGTTGCGTGTTTCACGTGCTAGGCCTTAAACCTAGTGCCTCTAATGGTGTTTTCGTTCATAGTTATGCTTCTTGGCTTGGGATTGCACTGCGGTTTCCATCGTATTGTTCATGTATCAATATTTAAGCAATAAGTGACATTGTGTATTCTTTGTTTTAGTATTAGTAATTTATGAAAAGTAAAGGAATAGCAAAAACGATCTGTGCATATTTATACCACCGACATAAAAGGCGCTTACTCTTATTTGCTATTAGTGTATACTACAATAGTTTGCATGTTCATGTATGATTTGTAGTTCCTGACTTTTTCAATAAAAAAATAAACTATACCCGTAAGAAAGGTGTTCGTCGGTATTATCGAACAGTTTCTTAGAACTTATTTTACGCAAACGCATTAATAGCTCATATACAAGATGCCAAGACCTGTATACGCATTGACGAATCTTTGTTTTAATTAATTGCTGTACTACATTGATAATATCTGGCGACTTCTTTCTAAATGACACGACCATATGATGGATGAATTATAGCCGACTTATCTGTAGTTTTATTTGTATCCATATGAGGCAAGGCGCCCAAAAACCGATTTTTACCCGCATCGAATTCTTGCTTAGTATTCACTGACTTTGACAAAGCGGCAACCAAAGCATTTACCAATGATGTTTTTTTTTAATATTTGTTTATTAATTGTAAGATTGGGCACCACAAACTGGTTAAAACCCCTGAAGGTTTAGTTTCCACACACCGTGCCAAACAGGAAACACCAACCTCTTCCCATGCCGATAGTTTGATAGTTATTTTGATTTTTCATTGTGTATTAATTATAAACACAGTTACACAGTTAAGACGATCTTCAAACCTTCACCAATATGGCAATAGTAGACTTTTATCATAATTACAAGAGCGCTGCGGAGCGAACAACCTCGATCGTATGTTATCGATCGAAAAAGGAGATTACTCTTCAAATATTATGTCCGAGTTAGTATTATTGCTTAACGTGTTGTCTCTGGTAAGTGGGTATCAATATAAATTTGAACAAGTCTCCATCTTACACGACGATGACGTCCACCGACAGCCAAGCCAAAGCTTTCGTACTATCTCAGTTTTTGGTTTCAAAATACAGACAAGCTTAATATGATTTAATATTTGCATTCGGTTAAGATTTTACACACATAAACACATATCTTGATTGTTGATTGAGAGTTGTTATATTTTTCTCATACAAATAATTTTAACCATAGGCTCCTTCCCATTCCAATTTTCAAACATGTAGCTCTATAGACGAGGCCTTCAGGCCGCGTCTTACAAAGAGATGGCAATACGACACTGAACGTGAGACATACACGTACAAACAACACAACACAAACAACAGAAACAGACAAACAACACAAACACCTATCAAAATTATCCTAACATTGTAGTTACACAAAACGGTATCAACTTACTGATAAAATGACTCGAACGGCCTCTTAGTTGAAGAAATAATATATTGGGCACAGTCCACCATTGCACGGTAACAGACAACAATTTTATGGATACGTGAAACAGACAACACTTTTTAGCTGTGTGTTTGAAACTCATCGCAACGGTTACTTCCCTTGAATATAAAACGTGTATTCCGACCACAACTTGACAACCTGAACAACATTTATATCTCAACAACGTAAGTGTACCAACTACTTTACTTGTACCACTATCTCATAATTATCTCTAAATATATATTCCACGAACAATATCAAAATATGACACTGAAAATCAATAATGTTCTCTACCAGAAAGTTTTAATCTATGCTTAGATAGTTTCCTTATAAATACAAATTAAACATCCCAATTGGAACCGCCTCACACTATTTTTATTGTCAACGGAAATTGTTTACATAGTGTTAATTGTTCCGCTTTATGGGTACATTTTTGGCAGTTTCTAGAATATTAAAGGTAAAAGTCCGATATTAGGTAGCAAACAGTTTGTATAAAGGGATTTTCTTTGCACGTCTTTCCGGCCGCGTCTTTCCGAAAGATGTTACCAGCAACCACGAATGTTGTATCTCGTGTATCGGTGCTCTACATCGAGCACTTTTAAGAACTAAGAGGTTTATTCACAAAGAGTATATCGCCCGGCCTTCCTTGCATCTTACTGTTTCTTTTCATCTGATTTTGATAGGGCATTACATTCACTTCTATCTAAAGGCATTTAAAACACGTAAACATAGTTTAAGTCGTGATGGCGTTACGGCGGGGTCAATACATAAAACAGCCAATGACGTGGGAAACATTATAAATTCTAACAAAGAAAACATGTTACAAAATGTTCATTGTATCGTCAATCGATGTGTGCAGTCGGATATAAACTGAAAGCCCATATACACAACGCTTTGAAGTTGTGAATTCCAAGTTTCCAAAACTATGCACCATGTCGTTCAAAAGTTGACCTGAAGCGAACGTGTGACGCCGGACAAAACAAACGCTACATGGTTACTTTTTATGTAATAATCCAAACTACTCGATATGAGAAAATCAAAATTAAGGCCGCAGATTCTACCTATATTATAATTAATATAAACATAGACGTAATACCAAGACACATTAATTATTCAAAACAAGTTCGTATTCACAGTGTGCTTTTTACATTTTATGGACTACATACGTTCGAGAATATCCCTGAACCCAACAGAGCACGCCACTTCAATAAGCTATGAGCCCAAAAGAGTACGCCACTTCAAAAGGACCAATATGAAATTATTCAGTTAAAAACGTTCAAATTTTAGTCCTAGTAAACGTCTGTTTACAGTTTTTAATCGAAACACTTACGAATGAAAAGAAACGGCGCACACTACGCTATATCAAATTTCACGATGTGATCTCCAAACGTTTTCATACCGGAAATAAAAAAGTGGCTTACATTAGTGTATGACCCTCCTTCATGCATGACTCAATACAAGTTTTGTTTCTTATTTTAACAATTCACAATTTACCATTAAACATGTTCTAACGTTGCTATTTTAGGCGATATTTTAAGGCGTCTTTACATAAATCAAATTCTAATATTGTAAGATAATGCAATATAAAGTGAAAACGCATGAATATTACATGTTTTCTTTTAGTTCTTTTCACATGATTTAGCAAAAATATACTTAATTAATGTAATATTTTTAAATATCAATAAATACCAGAAAACACCCACTTATTATGTCCCATGGTTCTTATGACTTTTGGCACAATATTTAACTTCATTTTCATACATTTTTTAACCAATCACATTCCTTGCATAAACCGACTGGTACCGGGACTTTCAGTAATACATCTCCCGTTGCTTTTCAAGTAATTTTGGTTTATTGTTTCACAGTTCTAATTATATTACTTGAATGAAATGTTAGCATGAAATTGAATAGCAAACTCATCGAACTCATATAGAAGCCAAACCTGTAAATGTTTTGTGAACTTTATAACCTATTATTTGGCTTATGTGACGTAAAGGAAAATAAACAAATGCAACACACATATAATTAAAACTAACAAGGTTTTCACTCAAACAGATTTGACCAATGAATATGTATTTCTATTTATAAACAAGCCGAATAATTGTACAAAAGAAATAACCAAAATGTAAATGATAAGCACGCTAAGCTATGAACATTCTGTTTATGATACAAGCTTTATCCTGTAAGTAGGTTTCATTTATATTTTATTTTCTATGACCGACTTTCCACTGCCAAATATTTTTATATTGAATCAAATTTTTAACTATGGCAAAGGCACCGATTAAATCACCAGCTAATCAAGAACCTCTGCTGTCATACCTTTCCAATGAGAGAACGCACAAAGTCCGTCGGCCATCTGTAAGTATAAACACATTGGTCTGTATGTCAAAGAAGTAACGACAATGTCTTTGATGATGAATTAAGTCTATTTCGTGAAGATGGAGTGCGCATGCATCCGTGCCTACTTAGACAGGTTAAAGAGCAGAGAGATTTCGTCCATTCAGATAGCTCTGGACAATGTCTCTCCATCTGGCACACATAAGCCTTAAAAAACTGGATGTACATAGTCTTGGGAAACTCTCCCACTGGTCATATACAGAAATGAAGCTCTGAATATTCGCAGTGGAAAACATCCTACATTCACGACATATGGCATGGCATATAATCCGTCCAACTGTCTGATAGAAATTGTTGAACAAAATTCTATGGCCAAGCTGGGGGACAACCTCTGCATCCCCGGAGAAAGCTGAAGAAGTCACCGAAGTGGTAAAAAAACCCATAACAAACTTCTCGTGTAACTCCCCAACAAAAGGACATTATGCATCAAACAGTCTATCTCAATGTGGTTCTGATATGCTACAAAGTTATTTCGGTGCATCCTTAACTGCATTGGTGGATTTAGCAGTCTGCTCCCTATACTCCTAACTTTGACTTCCATCTCGCTAACACCTGAAAAAGGAAAATGTTAAAGAAACGTTTTAAATACTTCAAAATTTAATTTAAATGAATCCAGAAATAAACCTTACGAGCA
Organism: Mya arenaria; assembly: GCF_026914265.1. NCBI lineage: Eukaryota > Metazoa > Mollusca > Bivalvia > Myida > Myidae > Mya > Mya arenaria. The sequence continues at coordinate 15,682,776 of NC_069137.1, forward strand.
ACCAAGCTTCATTCATTCACAAGGGTTAAGCACAGCCAAGTTACAAAAGTTAGGAACCATGTAGCGTTTGTCACAATTGACCTTACGCCTGGAGTTTGATTGACTGGTCAATTGACCAATCAGATAGCCGCGCTGATAAGCCCGCATCGGCTTTGTTACTATCCGCCATTTTGTCCGACAAACAAGTTACATCCGTCAATATCCGTCAATGTTATTTCCGCTGCAAAAATGGTGAAAAGGTGCAGTTATGGTAACTGCAACACAGACAGCAGATACCTCGAAAGACCTGAGAACAATATTAAGTTCTATTCATATCCATAACCAGGCAGAAACTTTGAAAAGTGTATTAGATGGCTTCGAACATGTGGGCGGCCCAATGATCAGCTGCATTTGGAAAAAAATGAAACATCACGGGAAAGCTAAGCACGTTTACGTGTGTTCAAATGTATTTTGATTAATGTTGTTTTGTTACTGTTCTGTAAACTTTGAACACGGAAGTAAAACAAACAAGTTGACATGCGTAAACCTTTTTGCGTTGATCGGGCTTCGACACACTCATAAGAATGCATGCATTGACTTTAATTTAAGAAAGTGTACAATGACAGTTAACCAATATGCTAAACATAACTCATTTATGATACTGGTCACCTTTTTTACTAAAGATATGACAGTGACTGAAGGAGTTCGTATCTGTTATTAACATTACCAGTTCAAGAAATTGGTGTGACCTAATTTGTTCTGCGAAATATTTTGGTCAGCACTTCTTTCTCCTTAGTTTATATCTTTATTATACCTCAGCACTTTGTTGATGGCCAACCTACAACGGAAAACCCTGATCCTCTACCAGCATTGCCGTAAGATTACACTTCTCTTCAAGACGGCCGCCAAAGTTGTGAGCTGTCACAGAGCCTTCCAGAAAAAGATCGCGGCTTGACAGCGTGTCCGACAACCAAATACACAAAAGGTATGTTTCTAATGTTTTTGCATAAAAAAGGAATCTGTCAAGAAACAATATTTTTTTCATGTATTTAATTTTACAGTTATCTGATAGTGTATGGTCTGAACATATGCAGTGTATTATGAATTCCAGTTTCAGACTCATAATCCTAGTAAATGCCCATTTGTGAGTTGACGGTGTAATGAAAATGTCCAAATTTAAAAACGAACTTATGCATTTGTATTCATTTATGTAACTTCCATTTATTCCACATCTTGACTAAAGCTGTAAGCCAAGGATATGCTCGGATATACTGGCTACTGGGTTCCTAAACAAAAGTCAAATACCCTCATGGAAATGAAATAGCTATTGCATTATTATCATTTCAATGCCCGAATAGTATGTCAAAAACATGAAAAAGCTTACGTTCAACTTCTACAGTGACGGATTTAAAGCTGCGAAGGCACTAAAACGGTGTACTGCTAGACGGTTGGTCCAATGGTATCCTTGGCCCACGTTCGACTGGTTATCCTGCTGGCATTACTTCGACCACTGGCATAACTTTAACCGCTGGAATGTCTTCAGTCTGTTGGTTCGGGGCCTGCACTTGTTATACGGAACAAAGTTTCTGTAAAGTGATCTCCTGATAATTGAGACGTGTACTTTTAGATATAAACCATTGGAAGGGTTTGTTTGGGATCTTTTTATACGGCATTTTAATCAAAACCTATGTGCTTTGAGGATGGGACGAAGTAAGATGTCTCAGTAAATAAAAAATAAAAAAATCGATAATTCCGTGAAGTCCTTCCTTCGTTTGGCAGACTGATTTAATAACCATACATTTGGAATGCGTATGATATAGCAATAACTTATAATTAGTCTAAACCGCACATACGATTTTGGATACATCTGAGCAGTTGCATGCATGTTTAAACAACGAAAAAATATTAGGTGGATATATATTATATATTAGTTACTTGTAAAAAGCGACTCCGTAAAGAAAGGTATGCTGGTAATAAGGACACAATGATTTTATCCATTATATATTAAATTATATTATATTATATATATAAGACGGGAAACGAAACAATGTATTTCCGAGGTTGTTTTTTAAAAAAATGGCCGAGGAGTTCCGAAAGATGAACGGCCATTATTGTTATGCATTGAGTTGATGGCTTAAGTTTCTTAGTTCAGACAGGTTATTTGCAAGGCAAAGTTATTAAAGAACATTTACCAAAACTTTGTAAAATGCAGATTCAATAACCATTGTGTTACTTCTTGTTAAGAATATGCAATATATACAGTCACGCATTTCAAAATCGTCGGTATTCCAGAAACGGAAGTTTGATATACAAGTAACATTTGCATCAAACTCAGAGCGTGTTACTAAATGATCGGCTTGTCCATACCAAATACCTTGATAAATTTGAAATTTGAGGTAAAAAATACGTTAAGTGTGAATATGAAATATAATAGCAAGATAAATACAATTAAGAACTAGTGTTTGTAGTATGTAATGTTCAGTAATGATCCGGTGCTTAAACTGTTCTTTGGAATTGCACGAATGTTGTGAATAAGTAGCACTTGTACTATACACAGCCACACGAATGGTGAGTAAAATTCAAAACTAAATCTCGATTAGCCTCTTTATCTTGGAGACCGAAAGGTGAAGAGGAATAAGATGTTTTGGGTGGCCTTCTTCTCTGCTGTCGTGCCCTCTTTGTTCCGTTATTATGGTGGAGACTGTCCCGACGGCACGATTGAGCAGCTCACGCGGCGAATTGGGGCCTCCGCCTGGCAGGTTTGTTTCCTGGTTAATTGAAGGTCACATGTGAGAATGTTTGCATCATGAATAATATCCGATTAAACAGGACAAACTACAGTTTGTAGCGAATGTCTGCATCATGTATAATATCCGAGTAGGTAGAATAAACTACAGCGTGTAGGGAGTGTCTGCCGTATGTATAATATCCGAGTAGACAGGACAAACTACATCTTGTAGATTCCCGTCAGGAAACCACTAATAAGAACTTCCCCTATGAATTTTCTTATGTGAATCCTCCCGGTTCCCAAATATCCTATCCTTTCCCGCAATACGAATTCATTAAACCCCGGATCTAACGAAACCGGATATAACGAACATCGGGATACCACGAACAAATAATTTTGTCCCAGTCTTTGTCCTTCAGTTTTCAATGTAAAAAATACGCATATGACGTAATTCAGATACAACGAAACTTCAGATATATGGAACGACTTTTTTCGGGCCTCAAAGAAAAAATGTGCAGCAAAGCTAAATAAATGTTTATAGAGAAAAGTGATGCCAACATTTGACTGTAAAAATATTTTGTGATTTTGCTGTTTCGATATTTCACAGATTTACGTTACCAAATTTAGTATTAAATAATTGAATACAGACAACGACATATTATTGCATTTGTTTCTTTCATTGTGACTATTTTGAAAAACGATTTCCGACAAATTTGGATGGGAATGCTTAATGTTGGTTTTATCATTTATTGACACAAATTGCCAAATCGTATACTTAAATGAATAGTTTTGTTAAAATATTGGCGATAATCGTGCTAGTGTTTGTTCATTCGTGCACAAAACAATGACATCCTATCTCATGATTATGCTTAAGAGGTTAGGGAAAGCAATTTATCCTTTAACACTATTCTCCTTAATCAGAGATTTGATAATGAAAAATATAACAGTATGCATAGAACCATCGCACTGGTGTTCAAAAATGTTTAGCACACACTCGTTAATAAATCGATGTTTAAACAAAGCGCTAAATGCATTTATATCACAGCGGTCATTGACACATTTTGTAATCAATACTATGTGATGCATACTGATTCTTAATACAATATTTTGCAGTAACTGCTTCTTAAAACGTTCTAAAAGGTGGTTACAACAAAATCATACAAATGTTAATACATAAAAAAGACGAACTATAATTGCCAAGTTTAATACATGAAATTAATTTGAGGAACAAAATAAGCAATGAGGTGTGGTTATGCGACGTGTGCTTACAATCCTTGTTTGTTATATAATAAAGTTCGTTATACACACTCCGAAAATAAGAGCATAGTTCGTTATACAGATAAAATGAACTCCATATATAACGACCACATCAGAAAGGTCCCGAGGAGTTCGTTATATCCGGAGTTTACTGTAAGACAATAGTCTTTTTGAGGGGATGCTTCAGCACACGTGTTACATAAGTAAATATTCTCTGTATGCACTTATATGAGGTTGTAAAAATTATTAGCTAGGGAATGCATCACTGCAAGTCTCACACATGTTAGACCTCTCATATGACTCCATTGGCTACTTTTCCAAGCAAAAGCAGCAGGACATGTACTCTCATGCGACATTTTAACTTAGATCCTTTAAAAAAAATAGCCCAATTTTTATCGCACTTGAATGGCTTCTCGCCTGTGTGTATTGTCATATGTCTCTGCAAATCAAGTTTCCGATAGAAAGCAATATTACAAACCTCTCACTTAAATGGTTTCTCCCCTGTGCGTGTGTTCACAGGCCAAGTCATGTGACTGTATTGAGCGAAAGCAGCCTCTAATATCGTACACTTGTATGGCTTCTTTCCCATGTGTATTCTTAAATGTGCCTGTGAAAAAAACTTTCTGAGAGAAAGCAGCATCGCTTATCTCACAATTGTATGGCTTCTCTCATGTGTGTATACTTAAATGTTTCGTTTCTTTAACATACTTTTATGTGAGAAAGCAGAATCATATATCTCACACTTGTATGTCTTCTCTCCTGAGTGTATTCTTGCATGTCTCTTTAAACCACCTTTCTGAAAGAAAGCAGCATTATATATCTCACACTTGTATGGCTTATCTTCTGTATGTTTTTTCATGTGACGTTTTAAATCAAATGTTCGGGACAGATCAGCCCACAGACTTAAGACGTGAATACATTATTTCCTGTGTGGTTATCCATTGAATATTGAAGTAAATTACAATGGTATATTTTTTCACAAACACCATTGATCTTAACATTCATGTAAATGTATTTGTGAGTAATGGACATTATTTTAATTTACATATATACACGCTAACATCACTGAAAAACAACAAACACAATTCAATCAAAAACGGAGAAAAACTTCAAATAACTAATCATTTTCATAGCAATAATTTAAAAGCAGGAACTATCAGAATGAAACACTCTTTGTGAAACAGTGTAAAATTGTCGAATTTCATTATTTTTCATTTTTACACCGACAACTGACACATTACTTAAATGTAGTTGTTGTATATAACACTCGTGGTTAAACGAACAATTATGCTCATACCTCGAACAAATCCTCCGCCTATCTCTAATTGATATTCAATTCAATTCAACATTTTATTGCATTAAACATATCAGACATGTTTATAGCAAATACAAAATACATACATGTGCAAGGCATGGATTTAGACACAAATTGTTTTAACAGAAGAGCAAAACATTTGTTTATGGATACAAACAACAACATACTTATTAGTTTCTTAAGATGTTTGCATAGTAAATAAATTTTGATAGGTTAATTAGAGATTTGTTTGAAAATTAAAAAACTTTTGCTTTGTTGGCCACGTGTAGTAATATCTATTAATATATTTGGCTCTTAAGTCTGCGTATTTCGGACATATTAGTAAAAAGTGATACTCATTTTCAATTATTATTATTATATACCATATTTCTATAGCACTCTTTTCATACATAAAGTATGTTCAAAAGTGCTTTACAATGTAATATAAAACAATAGACAAACTAAAATGCTTATAACAATATTAACGCTAGTCAATTAAAACAAAGTGTTTATGCATAGTACATATGTAGAAAATTAATATAATATAAAAAAATTGAAATAACTTTAAAATAATAGAATAATAATTTCAGAGTTAGTGAAAACCAATAAAATTTAAAGATAAAGTAACAACAAGCAGTTAAATCCCGGATAGATCCATGCACTCGGAAATAAAATAATAAAACACTTATCGTCCATAATACTGTATAAAATAGTGGGTTTTCAGAGCCTTTGATTTTCAATCATTCTTTGGTTGCAGTAGATGCATAATCTTTGAGATCTAGGTGTATTAACGTATCTACCACGTTCAATTTGTAGATCATGTGATGAAACTCTAAATTTTGACATTGACTTTCCAAGTTTTGAATCTTTTACATCATAAAGGTAATTTTCTATCCGAAATGTATGTTTGAAAAGACAATATGATTAAACACGTCCTGAGTTAATTATTAATGAATACCAGCTTTGGTGATAATTATCTAGTATACGCTGTTTTATAACACTAAAATCGATAAACATATTAAACTGGTTCTCCCAGAAATAGCCAAGTCCGTGTTCATAGAGAATCTGTTTAACTCTGAATGCCCAGTTACATCCCTTATAGTTAAGTTCGTTATATATTGTCCGTTGAATGTAAAATATAAACACACAAAATGCTTTATATCATGCCTATTATGAATTCCCTGATAATTAACTTAAAACGCTGAGAACATTGCAAATTGATTAGTATTCAATAATTGCTCAGTGTCGTGTTTTCACACCTACAAGTTTGATATCTCAAGTTCTGCTCTTTGACATTTTTTCTCACCTAGATATCGAAATACCTTTGCATCATCATTTGATATGACACTAATTACAACCTAATTACACTTACTACCCTAATTGCAAACAATATTGTGACAAAAATATAAGTGAAATGAAAAACTCATCATCATCATCATCATCATCATCATTATCATCATCATCATCACCACCACCACCACCATCACCACCAGCACCAACACCATCATCATCATCATCATCATCATCATCATTATCATCATCAATATAACTCAACATAATTAAGGGTCTAAGCATGACAAACCAATAGCTTGAATATACATATGAAATATTGTGTTTATCTAATAAAGGCAAGAACAGCTTTTGCAAGGTGAAATAATGTATCGGTAAAGTCCACCATTGCAGGCTAATAGACACCAATAACATACAAACATTACGCATTTAACACTTTATTAGCTATGTTTGAGAAACTAATTGAAGCTGTTACTTCCTCTACCTACCATGCTATCATAGTATGTATAAATATACGTATATACGCATTTAAAGCAAAACACCCACGTTTTGAATGGCTTTATTATTGAAAAATCCAGTTCAATGAGAGAATATACGCATATGAACTCAATCAGTTATAACTCGACATACATGTAATAGCAGATAGTCAGGATTTACCTAAAAATCTGCCATATTGTTTTCATGGCTTTATCATGTGGATATAGGGCATGAAAAATATGACTATGTTTTACATGTAGCATGATAAATACCAAAGCATCAACCGCTCATTCTCAATACTTAGAATAATTGAAAGGAATGTCATGACTTCATGGAGTTGGGCAAAGGGAATTGAAAACAGATTGAATATGTTTTTGCTGAACTGCTTCATGGATTCATAAACACCCGACATGACTTTTTTGAAGATAAGTGTGTTTTTTTAAACTACCTAAATGACTGCATCCTTACCCCTCATAAATCCAGGTGGTCTATGTCTTTAAAGTGCAATTCCTAATTATAAATTATATCTCCGGCATTCTAATGTCTGGAAAAGGGAAATACCTTAGCATAGAATGAGAATTTAGCTCTGGGAAATAAATGTTTTTGTTTTTTTAAAATTGCACTATAAAGTTTGTGTTCATACCGACGCGTTCTAACACCTAAACATGGCAGTTTTACTACGGCTAGCATACAGGTATGCCAAAACATGTACATAACTTATTAATTCGATACATATATCAAAATAAACCACAGACACAATTAAATTCATTTCTTTTCAGTAACGTCTTATGAAACTGGTATGCTTGATGATATAAAAAAAAACTAGGATACGTACGGAACATAGCCGTAAAGATTTAAATAACATTGCTGGATGTCGAATATCTGCTACTGGGCAGTTGCCTAATTCCGGATCAATTTTGAAGTTTTCTTAAAATATTGTCGGAATTACTGAACATAGATACATGAATTTTTGACAGAGCAATGTTGGGTGCTATATTATCCGATGTGGACAAAGTATAAAAGAAAATACAATTAATTATTATACAATTTTTTGTATGAAAAGTGGACATAAACGACATCCGAAAACAAGCATTCGGTGCCTAAAAAATAGGATTATTTTAAAGAACAAAGTAAACATCATCAAGTTAATATACACATATTTAAATGCTGTCGTAAATGAAAATCATGCATGAAATGTTTAACCTGTATATTTTTTATACTTCTCCGAAGTATTTGTATCTGTATTTTCGGCATTTCCGAACTACTCATTTGTCCGTATTTGCAGAATTTTGAAAGTACAAATTTGCTATCTTTTTGCTAAGTTTTCAAATCAAATAATGTAGAGTAAGGCTAGTCGAAAAAAGCAAACACAATTGTAATGCTCACGTGTTTTTTTTCATCAATTTCATTCCTTTATGAACAATAACAAGTTTACTGTAAGCTGGAAAATTTCAGTCTATCCGAATTTGTTCTGTACGAATTACTGATACTCTTTCTTTTCATGTCTTGAATCACGAACTTCAGTTTAATGAAAGTGACCTGGCAACAAGTAGAACATGTTAACAAATATTCTTGATGCTGAATAAAAAACACCACCCTATTAGTCTACACTGGTTAACACTAACAAGCATACTTTCCTAAAGTGCCTTCACGTTTGCCTCCCTTTAAATTTTTGATGGTTATTCTATTTGAACAGATCAGTTATTTGTGATTAGCAGTTACTACTGCACTCCATGAGTTCGCCGGTCCCAAGTGTAATTGAAAGTGAAAGTTTAATTCACGTGCGAACATCTCACAGGCGGGCCGCAAAACGATATTCGATAATCGGCCCTGGCCGCAAAACCGATAATCGCTGAGACATGTAAATACTCGCGGAAACTATATATACTAACATATGTATTAAGCTTTTATTAAAGTCAGTATTACATGGATAATACCTGAACTGAGATCTCTAAATAATGTTAAGCAATGGATGTCGCAGGGTATTTTTCAGGTTAAGTGAAGTCCAATTACTGCTTCAGACGCGTCTGGCTTCTTCCCAGTGTGTTTCCTCATATGACGTTTCAGACTAGATACGTCTTTAAAGTCAGCCCAACAATTTTCACAAGTGTACGGCTTATCTCCTGTGTGTATTCTAATATGTATCACTAAATAACTTTTCCGTGCGAAAGCTGCATCGCATATCTCACATTTGTATGGCTTTTCTCCCGTGTGTGTTCTTCTATGCATTTGTAAAACAAATTTTCTAGAGAACGCAGCATAACATACCTCACAATTGTATGGCTTCACTCCTGTGTGTATTCGTACATGTTTATTTAAAGTATGTTTCTCAGAGAAAGCAGCATCACATGTGTCACACTTGTATGGTTTCTCTCCTGTGTGTGTTTTTAGATGTCTCTGTAAATACTTTATCAGAGCAAATGTAGCATCACATGTCATACACTTATAAGGCTTCTGTCCGGTGTGTATTTTTATGTGTGATTGTAAATAACGTTCTTGAGAGAAAGTAGAATTACATGTCTCACACTTGAACGGCTTCTCTTCTGTGTGAATCTTTAAATGGTTCTGTAAATTCCCTTTCTGTGAGAAAGCTGCATCACATATCTCACACTTGTACGGCTTCTCTCCTCTGTGTATTCTTATATGCGCTTGCAAAGAACCTTTCTGAGGAAAAGCAGCATCACATGTCTTTCCCCTGTGTGCATTATTATATGCCTCTGTAAACCCCCTATTCCGGCGAAAGCAGCATCACATGTCTCACACCTGTACGGCTTTTCTCCTGTGTGTATTCTTATATGCCTCTGTAAATGCCGTTTCGCAGAGAAAGAGGCATTACATGTCTCACACCTGTACGGCTTTTGCCCTGTGTGTATTCGTCGATGTTGATATAATGAGCTTCTGAGAAAGAAAGCAGCATCACATATTTCACACTTGTACGGTGTCTCGCCAGCGTATTTACTAATATGTGCTTGTAAGGAAGTTTTTTCAGAGAAAGCAGAATCACATACGTCGCATCTGTATGGCTTCTCGCCTGTATGTATTTTCATGTGACGCTTTAAATTAGGTTTCTGTGCGAAACTAGCTGCACAGACCACACATGAGTAAGGCTTCTGTCCTGTGTGCGAATCCATGTTAATCTGGAAATAAAATACAAATATGTTATACTTTGTAACATACGGTCACTGTGACTCCCGCAGTTCGACCACAGGCTAAGATGACAGACACATTACTAATTCTGAAGTTCAGTGTTGAAAGCTTTGATCAGAAAGTTTTAATGCTCAGAAGTAAATCAAAACTTAGCACACGCGAAAGACACAGAAATGAATATGTAAGAAGTTTGCCTCAGGGACGGGTTTTAAGCGTGGACTGAAGAGATCGCATGCTAACCGGCAATAGCAACAACTTCCTGAATGGCAGTAGGCGGCACATCAAACTGATCAAAATATGTTGCATATATATTTTTGTCCATTGTTCAAATGTTATTCTCTGTCGTAAGCGGATTTGAATTTTTCTTAATCTGACGGGATATATGGCAGTCTGTGACGGCTGTTATGTTCAACCGCTTTCAATTTGATTTCGAGCAAACAAAATTTCGTAATGACATGGTTTGGATGACTTTATGCGCTTCTAATTTGTTCTTCTAAGTTAGGAACCACTGAGATGAGGACGAGTTTATATTAATATACTTACAGCGACAATATATGTACATAAAGTTGGAAGTCAATACACTAAGTTATGCTATGGACAAAATACATGTATGATACTTAGCAAAGGACAAAAACTGAAATAACAGCAGATGTTTTGGCTATTGCGCACTGCACTTCTCCTAAATGAGATTTATCTGTTAAAAAAGTTTGGGATAAATACATCAAAGACGTTTTAACTGATGTGCCGGACAACAAATAATTATTAAAATTAGCAAAGGGCTATATATGTATCTATAAGCATACAGCAGCTAGAGTAATCTTTCGTGCGCACTCCATTTCTCCTTTTTGACATATGTATATCTTTTTATAAAGGTTGAAGACAATACTCAAAGACCTTTCAAGTAATGCTCCAAGCAACAAATAAGTATGAACAATAACTGAAAAGATACTGCACCAGATGTCTGGTTCCAGTGCATTCCATCTCCTCAATGATTATCATCTGTGTTATCTAAAGTAAATACCTCAAATACATTTCAAGTCATGCTCCTGACATGAGTGCCCGAGCGCACACACGCAGATACACTCGCAACTACGCCTACAATTACTATATCCCCTTCGCCTTTCGGCATAGGATAATAAAAGCAATTATACAATAAAAAATACAGGGACAAGCCCAGTAGTCGAACATTCAAATAAAAAAAACCTGTTAAGGGCCACAATATGTGTGTATGCAAGTCATATACACATGCAAAAACATGTTCTTCCCTGAATAACTTAAAATACAGAAATGAGGTAAGGTAGATTTGTGGTTTTCTTACACAAATTTCGTTCGTAAGAAATGCATCACAACATGCATGTTCGTTCGTTCGTTCTTCTGTTCCTTCTTTCGTTTTTTCGTTCATTGGTTTGTTCGTTCGTCCGTTCGTTCATTAATTAATTAAATCACTCACTCACTCACTCACTCACTCACTCACTCACTCACTCACTCACTCACTCACTCACTCACTCACTCACTCACTCACTCACTCACTCACTCACTCACTCACTCACTCACTCACTCACTCACTCACTCACTCACTCACTCACTCACTCACTCACTCACTCACTCACTCACTCACTCACTCACTCACTCACTCACTCACTCATTTTTGTGGCATCTTGATGACATCCTTGCTGATCAGACTTATATAAAGTAATGGAAAATAGTGATTTAAATTCACTGCCCTGTCACACAAATGCAAATATAGATTTAGATGTGGAAGCTATCACCACAAGACATAAATGTTATTGGCTTGATGTCAAATTTGTGTTGACCTGGAACTATTATATTTTTTTCATATACGTTTATACCATCAACGGCGTAATCATATAATAGCGGAATCAGGGGAATCTGAGAATGCGCAATTTACAAACGAATACGACATGAAGAGAGAAATCGAGCACATTCGAAATCAAAACGAATATGAAATGTACAGAGAAATAATATAAATGCGCAGTTAGAGGAATCTTTAAATATGGAAGTAAAAACAAATATGACATGCCCAGCGAACTTCCTTTAATAGGAAATCAGGGGAATCTTGCAATATTGAAATCACATACAGTGTGATATGAACAGCGGAATCACGCTAATGCGAATCACGGGAATCTTGAAATATGGAAATCGTAAACAAATGTTATATGAACAGTGGAATAATTGGAGAGATGAACTGGTATAACAATAGGAACTTACGTAGTTAAAGACAAAATATCCTTAAAAATCACTTGTTCGTCAAGTCGACAGTCCTTAATAAAAACACATATTTTCTGTCTTATCACCGTTAACGGCGCTAAATTGTTTTGAAAACAAAATGTTATAATTTCAATATTTATATGAAAAACAACGGAAACAATTCCAGTGGTAATTTCGAAATTCAGATCTCATTTCAGGAAGTCATTTTCTTTTCATCGATTATTTTGTAGATTTTAATCTCAATTAACTAATTTTGATTATTGTCTAATATTAATCTTATTTAAAAATTAAAATGACATGTCTCGTTACCTGAAGCGTATTACCGGAGAATAATTATCTTCTCAATTATAAGTTCAGATCTCTGAGATTGCAATGATTGTTGCTGTTGTTTTTCATTGTTTCCAGTAACTAAGTAAGCTAATAGTTTATAAAAGTGACATGAGTTTCGAATGGCATAACACGATACAATAACAATAAAAACCCTTGCCAGTTGACGTCACTCTTTTCAACATATTCTGAAAACAACAGTCACGATATCAAATAGGCAGAACCAAATTATGACGTCGTTTCAGTTAAGTTGTTTAACTTTAATTCTTTACGACTAAGCATGGTACTTATTGAAGTCCTACGGTCGATTTCGTTGTCTGAAATGTAGGTTATAATTTACATACACATATGCATAACTGTTATCATGAACGCAATTATTTAGCATGATGATGGTCAGACAAATTCAATTTAAATCAACCGCAGCCATTATTATTAAATAGAAGTACAAAGATTAAGTTGCACATTATTTGATTTCGGCTCGACTATTCGTTTGATAAGGAGGCATTACTACTCATCGTTGGAGTCTGCGTCGGTGTCTGGTTAAAGTTCAAGGGTAAGTTGACATTTTCCAATATAGCTTAAATACCTTTTATTCATTTAAAGTTATAATTCACACAGCTGTTGAGGACCATCACACAATAAGGTTACATACTTTTATGTTACATACCTATACCTAATTATCCTATATAAAACGTATGGCCACAAATTGACTAAGGAACTTAGGTTAAAGTTTATGGGCTCACTAAGGATTTTACTAATTACGTCTATAGCCTTCGTTCAATTGACTTAAGACTTCACACAGTTGTTAACAGCCTTTACACAATAAAGTTACCTATTTGCATAATATCCTAAATACAAAATTTGACCCTTGATCGACGTAATGCTTTTATTTTAAGTGTTTGGGCAACTAAAGTTTTAAAAACACTGTTTATTCAATGGCCTTCATACTTTACACAGTAGGCATCAATCAATAACTCCATATAAACCCTAAATACAAATTATGAACCTTCATTGACCTTTGTAACTTTTTTTTTACTTTTCTATTGCTTTTGACCGGCACATTTATATTTTTAACAAGACTATTAAAATGACGTAAGCCTTTGTTCCGGCGGGATGGCGGCGTCAAGCTCACCTATGGCATCAAATATTTTTTTTTTGCTATGTTTAATATATAGTGAATGTCTCTCGTACTTGCCTTAAAGTTCCAAAGACTGTTTTTCTATATTTTAACAATACCCAATTTACAGAAAACACTTGCAAGTTGACTATGAAACAGTACGTTAGAAAACGACAAATGCTGAACACTTTTTCAAATGAAGAAACTCGAAATTGTACACGCCGTCATATCCTACATGCTATTTCTTTGAAAAACTTATTTGTTTACATTTTCCATTTAAAAACGTAGGTAAATTAATTGTTTTAGTACTTAAGTAACAAAATATTTGGCAAGTTTGTTAAATTCTAAAATATTCTGTACCTAAATATTATATGTGTATTAAATCAGTACACTTAAGTAATTGTTATAAATGATCTTCTTATGTACGAGTTAATGTTGAAGATTATATCCGATGATAATTTTCTTTGCTTAAAATTGAATTAATTATTATTATTAGTAGTAGTAGTAGCAGCAGTAGTGATAGTGGTAGTGGTACTGGTAGTAGTAGAAGCATAGTAACAGCAGCAGCAGTAGTAGTAGAAAATACACTTAACACATAAATGGCTTTTATCCTGTGTGTATTCGTATATACCTCCGTTAATCACTTTTGAGAGAGAAAGCAACATCACATATCGCACCATTGTATTGCCTATCCCCTGTGTGTATTCTTACGTGTACATGTAAACTACTTTTATAAGAGAAAGAATCATTACATATCATACACTTGTATGGTTTCTCTCCTGTGTGTATTCTTCTATGCTTATGTAAACTACTTTTCTGAGAGACAGTGTGTGTATTCTTTGATGTTTATGCTATTACATGTCACACCTGTGCGGCTTCTCTCCACTGTATTGTCTCATGTGGCGTTTAGAGTTAGATATATCTTTAAGTCAGCCCCACAAGTATCACACGTGTATGGCTTATCTACTGTGTGCAATCTTACATGTGTCTGTAAACAATGTTTCCGAGAAAGTCAGCATCACATCTCTCACACTTGTACAGCTTCTCTCCTGTGTGTATTTGTATATGTGCCTTAAAACTGTTTTTCATAGAGAATTGAGCATCGCATATCTCACACTTGTACAGCTTCTATCCTCTGTGTATTTGTATATGCGCCTTAAAACTGCTTTTCATAGAGAATTGAGCATCGCATGTCTCACATTTGAACGCCTTCTCTCCTGTTTGAATAACTGTATGTGTTTGTAGACTGCTTTTCACAACGAAATCAGCATCACATGTCTTACACTTGTACGGCCTTTCTCCTGAGTGTATTCTTATATGGGATTTTAAATGACATTTTTGTGAAAAACCAGCATCACAAACTTAACAATTGTACGGTTTCTCTCCTGTGTGTTTTCTTATATGTGATTTTAAACTACTTTTCTGAGAAAAATCAGCATCACATACTTCACGCCTATAAGGCTTCTCACCAGTTTGAATTCGTATATGTATTTGTAAATTACCTTTCGTATAGAAATCAGCATCGCATGTCTCAAACTTGTACAGCTTCACTCCAGTGTGTATTAGTATATGTGTACGTACAATATTTCTTAAAGTAAAGACAGCATTACATATCTCACACTTGTATGGCTTTTCGCTTGTGTGTATTCGTTTATGTGTCAGTAAATTTATTTTCCTAATGAAAGCAGCATTATATATGTCACACTTGAATGACGTCTGCCTTGTGTGTATGGCCGTATTACGTTGTAACCCAGTTCTATGAGTATAATCAGCCAGATGTATCCCACATTTGTATGGCTTCTCTCCTGTATGTATTCATGTGACGCTTTAAACAATATTTTGGAGCGAAAAAGGCTCCACAGACCACACTAGTGTATGACATTTCTCCTGTGTGTAATTCCATGTAATTTGAAAATAAATAACATGTATGTTATACTCTTTATTATCAGTCTTGTTACTAACAAGTGAAAACAATAATGTTGGAAATATGTTCCGTCTTACGCCCATTTAATTTATATAGTGAAAATAACTTTTTTTCCAATGTTAGAATCACAAAATTGAAACACGTTGTAAGTCATTCGCAATCGCGTGTTTCGGAATAGGCTAAATAAAATCATCCAAACTACTCAATGTCATTTGGAATTTTACGTAGTGCGAAATAAAATTAAACGTGGTTAAACACAACAGCAGTCACGGACTTCAAAAGTCTTCGCTGAATTAAGAACAGTTTCGACTTCACCTTACGACTAAATATTACAATTAAACAATCGACAATAACTCAGAAAAGGACTGTAGTCAGAGTTACGCTTCTTCTGTAATGCACTTTTCCTCAATAAAATTTATCTATATATGAAGTTTGAAGACAATACCTCAAAGACTTTTAAAGTTATGCTTTGACAAAAAGTAAGTATGAACATTTACAACGAAAATACATAAAGAAATACTGTACACACAGTTACCATTCGTGTGCATTGCACATTTCATATATACATTATATATGTATAAGAAATTAAAATTAAATACCTCCCTAAATTCCGGGAAATAATACGAATGAATGCAAATATTAATTAATAACAACGTTAATGAAGTTTGAAGTCAATACCTCAGATACCTTTCGATTTATGCTCCGGATAAGATTGCCGGAGCAAACAAACACATACATACACACACATAGACACACAAAGACGCTCATATACTCATATACACTCTCTCTCACACACACAGGCACACACATAAACGCTTTCATGTGCCTTTGCTTTTCGGCAGGGAATACTAAAAGCAAGTTATATACACATATAAAAACATAACACTCCAAGATTAACTTATACCTAAATAAGGGATGGTGGCTAGGTGTTGTTTTACACACAGTTCGTTATTTTCGTAAGTGAGAGGCATCATGCCATGTCTATTAAAACTAAAAAGGTACATATATTAATGTTTATATAATATAGATATACTAAACAGAGTGTGAATTGTTTACAACAAACCAGATACTTAATAACTTGCTTAATAATTCATATTATAGTATGGTATTGATAAACAATATATCCATAACTGGAAGGCCATCTGGCAGATGGGAGTTCTATAAATCAATAAAAGGGTATGCTCATCTTGAATGAGTTTAAAAACTACATCTACTTATTTTCATTGTCAATTGTTAAAAATATATGGACTAGATAATAGGTTGAAACAAAAAAAAAACAGTATGTTAACAAGTGTCATAGTTGTATACAAATAGTTTCTAATTCAAAAATACACAAACTAAAATACTCAAGCAAAAGCATAAGAAAACTGCAAAGTCAGCATAAAAAATAAATAATTAAATGATGGACTTGTTAAGTTCCAAATCAAATTTTGTGTTCAACTGATCTAATGGTGCTTAAATCTCAAATTACCTTAAATAATCTCTTTAATCGGCAATGGTTTTTATTTGTGTAAATACTTTAATTTCAATATTATTTCCTGAAATCCGACTAATCGGCTACCCTGAATTACTTACTGTTATGACTGTGTTTTAATCGGTCCACGTTTGATATGATACACATCTAGATGAACAAATATAAGAAATGGAATTAACAAAAAATCAAGTTACAATTATAGAGAAATTTAAATAATATTAATTCTTTAAAATATGCAGTTACAAAGGAATTGCTTGGTGTCTATTAAGAAAATACTTTTTTTAAATTATTTCGTTCATGCTTTTGAAGGAGAAAAAGTATATCTTGAAAACAAGATGTGATGTTTTATAAAAAAATATATATATACAAGCGAATGAAACTGATCTCTGGAGTAAAAATGATTTAAATTTCATGTTTCATGAAACACTCTTAACTTTAAAACTTGGATACAAAGTCAATCCACAAAAGTTTTGTTTGCGCATTCGACATTTCAAATTTCCTTTCATTAAATGTTAAATTATTCATTATACAATGAAATATATTGCACGTAAATCCATTAGCAAGGATTTCGTAAGGGGAGAAATTATACTCTTTAAGTTATTTATTTTATAAACGGTGTATATGGTATATATGGTATATATACCGCATATACCTATTTTAGCTAGATGATGTATAAAAGATATTTACATAGTATCCTGCTATTCAATTTTAAACTATTTCAGATAACTGTTGAAATTCCGTGCATATTGCTGGAGGAGTCACCAGTCAATTTGAATACTTTTTTACATCAACATTATTCACATTTTCCAATCAACAATGAGTGGCGGCATTTTGATGACATTTTCCAAAAAAAAGGACATTCTTTAAAATCGTGAAAATTATTAGTTACATTCACTGCCTGGTCACAAAAATGCAAATATCTTTCTTTAAGTGGAAGCAATCTCATCAACAGTTATTGACTTGTCAAGCAAGTGAAATCACACAAATTTGCGAAATCACGGAAATCTTAAAATACGGAAATCTCAAACGAATATGACCTTTAGTGCGAAATAACATTAATGCAAATTCAAGGCAATCTTATTATACAGATAGCACAAAATATATGACATGGAAAGCGAAAAACGTAAGCATAAACGTGAAATCAATGGTATCTCAAAATATGGAAATTACAAACGAATATGAAATTAACATAAAAATCGCGTTAATGCGACGTCAGATGAATACTTAAATATGACAATCACTAATGAATATGAATGAACAGCTAAACCAATGGACGGAACAAGTTGTATGACAATTAGAACTAGAATTGTCGGCATTAAATCCGTAATAAAACACATCTTTTCTTCTTGTCACAGTTGTTATCACTAAACATGTGTTTTAGTTTTAATATGTATATGTAAAAGTACATAAACAAGTAAAAGAGTAATTTAAAGACCTCGTTTACTAAAACGTCCTCATTTAAGGAAGTCACAATTTTTTGCATATTTTTTTGGTAGATTTTAATCTCAACTAACCTTCTACTTATTTCGATAACAATCCAATATTTATCTTATTTTATAATAAATATGACATGTCCGTTATCTGGAACGTATTTCCGGACACTAATTATCTGTTCAAATATACGTTCAGATCTATTAATTTGATGTGATCGTTGCTGTTGTTTTTCGTTGTATTAGGTTACACAGTAAGTAAACATATTATTCTCTAGTGGCATTTGCTCCGAATGGAATAGAACGTTACAACACCAATTAAAACATCAGTACCCGGCCCAGTGGACCTCAACAAGATTCATTTCAACAATATTAGCCGTTGAAACTGACATGTTTGGGAATAGCAAAAACACGTAAAATGGTTTCATGGGGACAAAAACTAGTGGCCGTGGCCGCGTTAGACAGTTGGCCGCTTAATGCACGTACAATATATAGTAAAAACGTACGGGGGGATTTGGAGTGGCCCGTTAAGGCAGGTGGCCATTTAAAGGAGGTGACCGTTCAACCAGGTTTGACTGCAATATAAAGCCTTAATGATTAGGAGGCGGGGTCCTAACAAATATGTTACACATCATCTTCCAGTTAACAGCGATTATAACATATTTTCATCCGACGGGGAACATAATTTTCACTTGATGTCTGTTAAGCTGTTTAACGTCAATCTTAACGACTTGGCGTGGTACTTGTTGAATTAAGGCCGATAGGCGATTTCCTATTTAAAAATACTTTACTTTTTATTTACAATATTTCTTCATGTTTTGATTATACCAAGCATATAATTATTTCACAGCTTACAATAATAAATTGTATTTACAAAACACTGGTTCCTGATCTGTCTGAAACATGTAGACTGTACAGAAAGTACATGTTTAATTACTAAAATATATGGCATTCTTGTAAGAAACGCAAGTATGTATACACGGTGCTTATATCAATCCAGATAGATGTATCGCAACAAACCTGCAAAGCTATCTGGCCAAGATATTCAAAACATTGGACAAAAGACTCGCTATAAATGTCAAAAGTCCTCTTTGACTGGACAAAGCAAGATGTAAGCCAAGGAAAACAATTGTCATCGTTGTCAAGTGACCAACTACATGATTGGGAGACACTTTGTTGAAGTCTCTATTTTAATTAAAAATAAATCCTTCTGTGAAATATTGATATAGAATTCAAACATCACGAGTATAATTTCATCATCATTGTTTTAAACTCCATTACCTAATTAAATTACTTTGCCGACTTTGTACCACTTTCTCCAGTCGCCGTCAAATTCGCAGCGGTTCATAGTTATTTTTAAAGATTTATTCATACAGACATACATGTATAGAGTATACAGAAAATGAACAATATATATTGTGGTAATTTTATTATTATCTGTGCATTCCACTTCTATGGATATTGTCGTTTACATGGAGATTCTTCTCGTACGCCAATTACTTTTTCGCTCCATGCGTTTCCCTTTATCTTTCAATTTATAACTGAATCAACGGATGTAACATACGTTTTCAAATATACCCCACTTCTTCGGAGGGGGGGGGGCATAATTATATAATTTTTGATCCTTTATTATGCGATTTAGAAAGTCTGGTTAAGGTCTAACATGTTAGCAAACATGGGATAATATCTCAGCAACTACTTGATGTATTGCATTGAGACTTTATACAATGGTATTCAACCACCCAACCTACTTGAATAACCAAGTTAGATAACTGTACTTGGCAAATAATGGCACTTTATTATTAGACTTAGAAATTCTGGTTAATCTTTTACATATAACCACATTTATGTTAATATCTCAGCACATCATGTATTGCATTGAAATCCAATCTAACAGTGATCCATGCATGTTTCGCCAAAACTTTTCAATCCTTACACTGAAAAGCGGTGGAATAATCGAGCGCGCTGTCTTTGTGACAGCTCTTGTTTCACTTATAACTCCTATACCATTCATTCAGTTCACTTAATATTAATACTTCATACACTTGGTCAGGACCATCACATAATGACTTAATATAACTCAGTATCCTAAATACACATTATGGCACCTAATTGACTTAGGAACTAAGGTTAAAATTTTAGGGCAACCCGTCCAACTAAAGGGGCAGATTCCGGGCTGAATTGAGGCGGAATTGGCACGGAATCAGTGAATTCCTCCTGGAATAAGGACGGAATTATTATTCCGCCCGAAATTTATACATGTTTCTTGTATGTTCAGGCGTTAACAAATTACGGGCGTATGTATGTACTTTAACATTTCGTACTTTGGTTTTTCTATGCAACCTATGGGGCGGAATATGCTACTTTAACATTTTAGTGGAGCGTAAATTTGAACTAAGCCTTACATTTGCAACCCAAAACAAATAAAAAAACGAAAGTCATGATAAATTATTAAATTGTTTTTGTCCCCTTTGTTATCTACATTTCACATAGCAGTGGTTATAGGTAAACATCTGTTATTATCCGAACTCCGCATACTCCTTGTAAAATAAAAGATGCAACAAGATTATTAAACTATAAAGGGTAGTCAAAAACATAAAGATAAAACATGACCTCATGATATATATATATATATATATATATATTTACACTCAGTTTTTATGAATTTTGAAGCCCAAATAAAATGATACTTTACTCTTATTGGGATATTATAACAATATACCATATGTTCGGGGGAAAAAAAACTTGACACATTTCCAGAATAATAGTTTAAATTTGCATAAAATAGTACCGTTTATATGCTGCATTACATATATTTTATTTTCAGCTTCACATGGATTTACAGAGAGGAAAACGTCCATGCACGTGTGAAGTCTGTGGGACTAAGTTGTCTCGGAATTATGATTTAAAGCGTCACATGAAATTTCAAACAGGAGAGAAGCCATTCATGTGTGAGATATGTGATGCTGCTTTCTCTCAGAAAAGTGATTTAAAGAAACATACAAGAATACACACAGGAGAGAAGCCGTACAGTTGTGGGATATGTAATACTGCTTTCTCTCAAAAAGTGATTTTAAAAAACACATACGAATACACACAGGATATAAGCCATTCAAGTGTGGGATATGTGACGCTGTCATCCCTCAGAAAGGTCCCTTCAGCTTCACATGGATTTACAGAGAGGAAAACGTCCATGTACGTGTGAAGTTTGTGGGACTAAGTTGTCTCGGAATTATGATTTAAAGCGTCACATGAAATTTCAAACAGGAGAGAAGCCATTCATGTGTGAGATATGTGATGCTGCTTTCTCTCAGAAAGGTCCTTTACAAACACATATAAGAATGCACACAGGAGAGAAGCCATACAAGTGTGAGATATGTAATACTGCTTTCTTTCAGTGATTTAAAGAAACACATACGAATACTCACAGGATATAAGTCATTGATGTGTGGGATATGTGACGCTGAAATCCCTCAGAAAGGTCCTTTACATATACATATAAGAATGCACACAGGAGAGAAGCCATTGTGTGCCTCATGTAAAGCTGCTTTCTCTCAGAGAAATAATTTACAAAGACATACAAGAATGCATACAGGAGAGAAGCAATACAAGTGTGAGATGTGATGCTGCTTTCACTCTGAAAAATAATTTACAAACACATGTAAGAAAACACACAAGAGTAAAGCCATACAAGTGTGAGATATGTCGTGTTGCTTTCTCTCATAAAAGAAATTTACAAACACATATGAGAATAAACACAAGAGAGAAGCCATATACGTATGACTTGTTTCATGCTATATTCTCTCATAAAAGTAGTGTTTAACTTCGTATAATACTTCACACAGAAGGCAAGCCATTCTAGTGTGTGACATGATATGCTGCTTTCTCTGAGGAAGGTGAATTACAGAATCATATAAGAATACACATAGGAGAGAAGTCGTATAATTGTGAGCCTTTTGCTGATACATAAACATGATATACGTTATTAATCGGTACATATAAGATCGCAAACAATATTTTTTGCAGACAAATACAAGATTGAACATAAGAGATAAGCCATACAAGCTACTGTGAGAAATGTAGTGCTGAACCTTTGCAAGGATCTTTGATAAAACATCACACGAGAAAGCACACAGAAAAGAACTCGTCTATTTCGTGAAACTGCGTGACTTCTCAGACACATACGATAAGACACAGGCGAGTAAAAGCCTTACGAGAACAAGTATGACACATGTGATGCTGCCTTTATTCGTTCATGTTATTTATTAACACACAAGAGGACAAACACAGGAGAAAAAAAACATACAAGTGTCAGAAACGTGGGCTGAAATTTTGTAGGTATCTTAGTTCAATGTCACTCGAGCAATCACACAAAAAGAACGTGTCATGAGTCATAGAGTCACATAAGAAGCTTTATAAATTTATATACATTTTAATCCGACTATGAAAGAAAACCGTTTTATTCTACGGCGTTATGTCAATGTAACCGGGGCTCTTCGGTGTGGACGGAAGTGTATGTTCTAATCTTTAGGAAAAGGAAAACTAGCCTTATAACTCTTTTAAGTTTTTAATTTATTCTCTACAACCCCCCTTTAATTGCATTGAAAACCTGTAAAGACTAAACCAACGCAAGATTTTTAACCTCTTTTTGGTCCTTTTAGGAGTGAGACTGTGTCACAAGGGTTCGGGACCCTTCACAAGCTCAACTCCCAGATTGCAATTTAATAGGATATTAAATATACATACAAATAAACATTGTCAAAACAATATAATTATAATGAATATAAAATGATTCATTAGTTTTAACAATAAATATATATGTTGTATGTATTACCTTATAATTTTATAAGAACATGAAAGGGACATAATAATATTATCGAACACGAAACTAATACTAAAGGACATGTAAAGCTAAAGATATGTAAAGCTAGGAGCCACATGAAACGATGACAGAAATATGGAATGTAAGTTACTTTAATATAGATTAAAAGCATGATTTAAGCGGACTGTTACATCGACAACGTAATTGCCTTTTTTACTGATGTTTTTTGTGCTAAGTTAATAAGCATGCACTGCATAACCCTAACTGCTGTATTCGAATATATTTCTGTATGTTTTTAATTCTACTGGAACAATACAATGAGACCTGTATTTGTTGTTTGTTTGTTTTTTAAAAAAAACGGCATTGTTTCGTCGTTATTGTCTACTTGGTAGGAAATAAATGTTTCAGTATTTGCTCAGGATTTAGATTGTCTTACCTAATTTACAGTGAACTGTCAGTTTTGTTTTTGTTGTAATTATTTTTTAGACTTTGATTGTTCGTGTGAATACAGCGTTAAGAAATGCCTTAAGATGTTTAAGATTAATTTGATAACATACTGGCAGTCTTAAGTAAATTTCAATGTTAGTTAACATATAGATTATTCTTAATGTTTCTGTAAGAGCCTAACAGTCAAGTCCTTTTCAAGTAATTGCATTCAACTGTATAAGGAATTCATTTAAGAATGCGTTAGTCATCATTTTTTTCATTTTGACTGTTAATTTTTTATAAGATGTCAATCTTGCCTGTTAAACGTTTATTGGAGCATTTCCGACATTGTACTCCCATTCCTGAAGGGTGTACATTGCAGAAAATGTATTGGTCATTTAAACGAATGTTATCTTTTCAAGAATTTTATCAAATATTTGATTTTTTATGTGAATAGTGTTATTTGATAATAACAGGTGGGGAGTATGCTGATTCTTTTCATTTAGTTGTGTGTAACCTTGGCTATTCGGCGCAGTTTTTTTGAGTTTCTGGTAAAATCATTCAACGATGCTTTCGGTTTTCTTTCGACTGAAAATGCTAGTCCTATTTGGCCTTAGATGCTTGGACGTTCAAAACAATGTATGTATCTTAAACTCCCTGACTGTTGTTATAAATGTCTTGCTTCATTTGTCTTGATATTTTTTTTATAATCGTCATATTTCTGTCAAACGCATTCGTACTCAAAACTTTCGTATCATTAGAAAAATGTTCGATTTATTCTCTTCAGTGATATGGATTGAAATTAAGACGTTATATCTTCATTGAAATGTTAAGTATATATTTTCATTAATAACTCTAGAAAGTTTAACTTGAATGCAAAACTATATGTAATTTTGTGTTGACATTCTAGTAATACAGTCTATTTGTATATTTACAGTTTTTACCTCACACACAAACGCACGTACATGCGTACACCAAGACTGGAATAAACGAAGTTAATCCACCTCTCGTTCTATATTTTCCACCTTGGGAAATGATTGTATTTCAGCCTTTAATTATGAAATTGTAATCAATACTATCAAAAGCTTTTTAAAAATATAATATGAGTAACCCTGCTTTATTAGAGTTATTCAGATGTTCAATGGCTTCTTGTTTTAACCTTATATTTTCACCAATATACCTTCCCTTGATAAATCCAGTTTGATTTGGTGATATTAATGTAGTTATTATTTTCTTAATTCTGTTTGCAATTGCCTTCGTGGCAATTTTATAATCTATGTTAAGAAGACTAATTGAACGCCAATTTGAAATATTTCGAGGCATAGGTATAAGGGAAATTAGACCTTGTTTTGTAATCCAGTAAAAGACTGGTTTTGGAATGAGAAATTGATTGATTTAACGAAATGCCCTTTTAAGATATCCCAAAATACGTTATAAAATTCAACTGTTAACCCATCTGAACCAGGGCTTTTTAGTGTCATTTCTTTAAGAGAATCTGTACATTCGGATTCAGTTAGTAAACCTTCACATTTTAATTTCTCTTCGTTGTTTAATGTTGTTGATGGAGCATCAAAAAAGTTAATATTACTGTTTGTTTGTACTTGTTTATGCATAAATTTTCATAAAAAATTCGTTACTCATTTAAGATTTCTTTAATGTTTGTTAATATGGTTTGGTTCGATTTTACCAAATGGTAATTGTGTTTTGTTCATTGTCGCGTTTTTCAAGACTAGCAAAATATTTACTATTTTTTTCATTATATTCTACATGTTGTGCTTTTGACCTTAATATCATTTCGCTAACCTTTTCTGTAGTTATTATACCTAATTCTTGTTTAAGAACACTTATTTCTTCTATCTGATTGTCATTATTACTTAATTGTGTGTTGTCTTGTAGTGTGTTGATTCTTCCGATTAAATCGATTTCTTTTTCAACTTTTTCTTTTTTAGCATTTATCTTTAGTTGAATACTTGATTGAAATGTTTCTTTAATCCCTTTAATTAGTTCCCATAGTGTATTTGGGTTACAATTACCGTTTATTTTTATAATCTCCCCAATTGCATTTCTTATCTGATGTTGATATTCAGTGTCATTAATAATGCTGTTGTTGATTTTAAAGTATTTTTTAACTTGGTCCTCTAATTTGCTCATGTGTGTAAAGATTTAGAATTACTGTTGAATGGTCTGTTTTAAATCCTGGTGTAATACTACCTTTAGGAATTTTGTATTGCGTAAGTAATTAGAAATGAGAACATAATCCAGACGAGAGAATATGACTGGTTTTGTATTAGAATGCCAAGAATATTGGTGTAAATTTAGATTGTTTTCGCGCCAAATATCAATCAAATTATAATTTGATATTATTTTGTTAAGTGTTGCTATCCTACTATTCTTCTTGTCAATGGAAGGGTTTAGCACAGTGTTGAAGTCACCGCCAATTATTATATTTTGTTAATTATTGTCATCTACAAACATTTCTAATCAGTCGAATAACGTTGTTTTGTCATCATTTAGTACATAAACATTAACTAAAGTAATATCTTTATTATTAACTTGTATGTCTAAGGTAAATAGCCGACAAGCTACTAGCTCATAAGAATTTAACATTTGACTCTTTATTTACAAGGAAGGCAACGCCTTCTTTATTAGACTTATTTCCACTAAAATTGAAAAACCCTTCCATTCTCTATTCCAAGATTGACTTGTTAAATGGGTTTCTTGTAGAAATATTATATTTCTAGACTCGAGATATTTAAATACTTGAAGGCGTTTTTGCTTATTGCCGAGTCGTCCTTTAGGGTTTAAAGTACAGAACGTGATACTCATTATTTGAGGATTGAAAAAAAATACTTTCCTTGTTGCTTGTTTTTTTATTAACGGTAAAATACTATTAATAAAGTGTTTGTATTGTTGCTCTTTAGTACGTGAGCTGGCCTATTTTGCACCTTTTTCAAGTTTGTAATATTTCTTTAGGGATAACTTAACATAAATACCAAAATCACACTTACTCACCATACATCCAACATTCGAATTACTAAATGTCTCCCTAGATTACAATCTACTTATTGTTAAAAGACTGTACAGGGCATTTAGGAAGTAACATGATCTTAGTTTGATTTGTTCAATGGCATGTGAAACTAGTGGCAAGATGTACGTGCTGAATATTTTAACAACTTGAGGAGTTAAAGCCTGTTATCTTTCCCGGCCAGTAATGGATTCAGTCATTTTATCTAAAAGTAATATATTCCCTGCTGCACAGACGTTGATTTTTTCCTGCTCTTTCTAAAAAAAACATTTTTAGTTAAATATTGGAAAATATTAGGCGAATAGAAATATTTGTAATTTACCATGATAAATTCATCTATGTTGATGTTGACGGCACCCAGCCCCCATGATGGGTGAAGGGGTTTCGAGATTTGGCATGTAATTTAGGGCTGTATATTTTGACTTTATAACCGTACAACATGGATATCCTAAATGAAACAATATGAGAAGCCACGTGACCATTCTCTAACAAACGTCCCAGTGAGCTCTGGCAAACTGAAATGCCAATGTATCAATCGATATCTGTCTGTTAGGAATGGAGTCCAACGTAAGGCTGGTGCGTTTTTTTCCTGTATATTACATTGCTCGCAATATAAACACCAAATAAAGTTTATTAGTTTATCTAGCCCTTGCAGTGTGTACTCATTCAAATATCCGAAACCATGTAAGCATTTGTAAAAACACCATATGACTAGCATATTTTGTATTATATCCGTAGTCTAATACAATAGCGGCTAGTCATTTGAACGTCAACCCAGGGCTCATAGGTTTGATCCCTGACATAATACTGAAACATTGACCGCCTTCAACAGGGACATTAAATGTAGTCCTGTGTGACCGTGCTATACATTGGCGCATGTTAAAAAGCAACGGAAGCTCCAACTAGGGCAACCTTCTGTCTGCTCATTATGCCCCACAACTTTACACTAATGACACCCTTACTGATGCCGGCGTTTTTTAATATTATGATGGCGTCATAAAATAAAGGTACATATTCACCCAAGCAATTATTCTGACATGTGAAAAGGTTCGTATATATACAATGTACGTAATATTTGTTCAAAAACATATTTTACATTTACAAACATTGGTAATTTAATTGTTTTTAGTGATTTTATAACAAAATGTTAGGCAAGTTTATTATAAGTGTACTTTAACTGTTATAGGTGTTATGAAATTCAAGACACTAAAGCAATTGTTATACATGATATTCTCATGTACGATTGATTGTCGAAGAATATATACAAATAATTGAAAGTTCTTTTCTTGAATGTTTAACGTGTACATGTGTGTATGCTTATTATAACTAGAGCTGTCACAGGAGTGACGAATACCCCCAAATGCCGCCTGGACACAGGGATGGAAAACCATTCCTTTGAAAAGAGGCCATAACTCCAAGGTTACTGCACACTGCATCTTCTTTTATCATGCATGTATTGTTTTATTTAAATCTGTTGAGTAATTTAGAAGTTACACTGCTGACAAGAAAAAACTAGCTGATGCTCTAGCTGATCTATTCTGGAATAAGACATCTAGAGCATTCACGAGCTTTTCTTCCAACACGATCATCATCAAATTTTACAAGTACATATTTGGGCTTGAATGCATCCTTATCCACCTGGGAATAAATCCCGGGACTGTTCCTGTAGCCGAATTAACAAGTCCATCTGACAGGTCAATATTTGTAGTAAGCACTACTGTGGCAAATATGCCATACTTAAGTCCTGCTGGTATTCCACTGGCATCTGGTTCAAATGAAGCATGCTGGATTTGTTTTGTTTGTTCATCTTTTCAAGTGTCAATTACGTTTAAGGTAAATATTTGCTCATTTAGTTTTTGAAGGATCTATCGCACTTGACCTGTATCTTCTGATGTTACACCTTTGTACCAAAAATTGTTCAAATCCGTCTAGCCTTTCATGAGTTATCGTCCGGAAACCGTTTTTCTTTTTTTAGTAACAGTGACCATAACCTTGGCCCCACCAGCCCCAATATCGAACTTGGCCTGTATCTTCTGATGCTACACCTGTGTACCAAAAATTGTTCAAATCCGTTTAGCCTTTCATGAGTTATCGTCCTGAAACAGTTTTTCTTTTTTAGTAACAATGACCTTGACCTTGGCCCCGCCAGCCGCAATATCGAACTTGACCTGTATCTTCTGATGTTACACCTGTGTACCATTTTTTTTTAAATCTGTCTAGCCTTTCATGAGTTATCGTCCGGAAACCATGAAAACCGACCGACCGACCGACCAACCGACAAGCTCACTAACTTGATCTGTATCTTCTGATGTTACACCTTTGTACCAAAAATTGTTCAAATCCGTCTAGCCTTTCATGAGTTATCGTCCGGAAACCGTTTTTCTTTTTTTAGTAACAGTGACCTTGACCTTGGCCCCACCAGCCCCAAAATCGAACTTGGCCTGTATCTTCTGATGCTACACCTGTGTACCAAAAAAAAATCAAATCTGTCAAGCCTTTCATGAGTTATCGTCCGGAAACCGTTTTTCTTTTTTAAGTAACAGTGACCTTGACCTTGGCCCCACCTGCCCCAATATCGAACTTGACCTGTATCTTCTGATGTTACACCTGTGTACCAAAAATTTTCAAATCTGTCTAGCCTTTCATGAGTCATCGTCCGGAAACTATGAAAACCGACCGACCGACCGACCGACCGACAAGCTCACTCCTAAATACCCCCTCAAACTTCGTTTGTGGGGGTATTATAAATTATTGTTATTATTATTATTATTATTATCATTATTATTATTATAAATAGTTCGATGTATTAAAAACAAAGGCGTACACATATATAATTAACATTGTATGTTATTAAACACAAACTAAAATAGAATTGAACACAAAAGTCGTGGATACATTCGGCCAATACGTTCTTAAAGTACACCAACGACATCTAAGTGCATCTTAGATATTCTAAAAGTACATCAACGACATCTAAGTGCATCCTAGATATTCTAAAAGTCCACCAACGACATCTAAGAGCATCCTAGATATTCTAAAAGTCCACCAACGACATCTAAGAGCATCCTTGATATTCTAAAAGTACACCAACGACATCTAAGAGCATCCTAGATATTCTTAAAGTACACCAACGACATCTAAGAGCATCCTTGATATTCTAAAAGTACACCAACGACATCTAAGAGCATCCTAGATATTCTTAAAGTACACCAACGACATCTAAGAGCACCCTTGATATTCTAAAAGTACATCAACGACATCTAAGAGCATCCTAGATATTCTTAAAGTACACCAACGACATCTAAGAGCATCCTTGATATTCTAAAAGTCCACCAACGATATCTAAGAGCATCTTAGATACTCTGAAAGTCCACCAACGATATCTAAGATCATCTTAGATATTCTTTAAGTCCACCAACGACATCTAAGAGCATCGTATATATTCTTAAAGTCCACTAACGACATCTAAGAGCATCTTCGATATTCTAAAAGTCCACTAACGACATCTAAGTGCATCCTAGATATTCTAAAAGTGCACCAACGACATCTAAGAGCATCTTAGATATTCTAAAAGTCCACCAACGACATCTAAGTGCATCCTAGATATTCTAAAGGTCCACCAACGACATCTAAGAGCATCCTAGATATTCTTAAAGTCCACCAACGTCATCTAATAGCATCTTAGATATTCTAAAAGTCCACCAACGACATCTAAGAGCATCTTAGATATTCTTAAAGTACACCAACGACATCTAAGAGCATCTTAGATATTCTTAAAGTACACCAACGACATCTAAGAGCATCCTAGATATCCTTAAAGTACACCAACGTCATCTAAGAACATCTTAGATATTCTAAAAGTCCACTAACGACATCTAAGTGCATCCTAGACATTCTAAACGTCCACCAACGACATCTAAGAGCATCTTAGATATTCTTAAAGGACACCAACGACATCAAAGGGCATCTCAGATGTTCTGAAAGTTCACCGTATAACGAAATGGTAAAATTCCTAAAGTTTAAGCAGAACCACATATACATCGCTTCTCGTTCTAAGTGAATCCCTTTAAAATCAGTTTTCAAATTGTTTTAAATAGGTAACACCATCTGCTTTACATTTGAATGGCTTCTTTCCTGAGTTTATTCTCATATGCCTTTGTAAATCACGTTTCAGCGAGAAATCAGAATCACATATCTCACACTTGTATGGCATCTCTCCTGTGGGTATTCTATTATGTTTCTGTGAACAGTTTATCTGAGAGTATTCAACATCACATATCTCATACTTTTATAGTTTCTTTTCTGGATGTATTCTTTTACGTGTTTTCAAATCACTTTTTTAAAGAAATCAGCCCCACATGACTCAAAGAGCTCCGGCTTTTCTTATGAGTGTTTTCATATATGTGTCTGTAAACTACATTTCTAGAAAAAATTCAGCATCACATGTATCACACAGTCACTTGTACGGCTTCACTCCTGTGTGTATTATTATATGCCTCTGTAATGAACCTTTCTGAGAGAAAGCAGCATCACATACCTTACACTTGTATGGCTTCTCTCCCGTGTGTATTCTTACATGTTTCTGTAAATGACCTTTCTGAGAGAAAGCAGCATCACATATCTCACACTTGTATGGCTTCTCTCCTGTGTGTATTCTTATATGTGTTTGTAAAGGACTTTTTTGAGAGAAAGCAGCATCACATATCTCACACTTGTATGGCTTCTCCCCTGTGTGTATTCTAATATGTGATTCTAAATGATGTTTGTGAGAGAAAGCAGCATCACATATCCCACACTTGAATGGCTTCTCTCCTGTGTGTACTCTTAAATGTCTCTGTAAATCACCTTTCCGAGAGAAACCAGCATCGCATATCTCACACTTGTATTGCTGCTCTTCCGTGTGGTTTCGTATATGTGTCTGTAAATTACTTTTCCGAGAGAAATTTGCATCACACGTCTCACACTTATACGGCTTCACTCCTGTGTGTATTATTTTATGTTTATGTAAATAGCATTTCTGAGAAAAAGCAGTATCACATATGCCACACTTGTATGGCTTTTCTCCTGTGTGCATTCTTACATGTTTCTGTAAATCAACTTTCTGAGAGAAATCAGCATCACATATCTCACAAGTGTATGGCTTCTCTCCCGTGTGTATTCTAATATGCTTTTGTAAATGACCTTTCTGAGAAAAAGCAGCATAACATATCTCACACTTGTATGGCTTCTCTCCTGTGTGTATTCTTATATGTGTTTGTAAAGGACTTTTCTGAGAGAAAGCAGCATCACATATCTCACACTTGTATGGCTTCTCGCCTGTGTGTATTCTAATATGTGATTGCAAATGATGTTTCTGAGAGAAAGCAGCATAACATATCTCACACTTGTATGGCTTCTCTCCTGTGTGTATTCTTATATGTGTTTGTAAAGGACTTTTCTGAGAGAAAGCAGTATCACATATCTCACAGTTGTGTGGCTTCTCTCTTATGTGCATTTTTATATGTTTCTGTAAATCACCTTTCTGAGAGAAAGCAGCATCACATGTCTCACACATGTACGGCTTCTCTCCTGTATGTATTCTCGTGTGTCGTTTTAAATCAGTTTTAAGAGCAAAATTAGCCGAACATATCTCACACTTGTATGGTTTCTCTTCTGTATGTATTTTCATATGACGCTTTAAATGAGATTTCCGGAACAAATCGGACCCACAGACCTTACACTTGTATGGCTTCTCTCCTGCGTGTATATCCATGTTAATCTGAAAATCAAACACATGTATGTAATACTCCTTTTAAATAGTAGTGTTTATACGCGTCAAATCAACTATGTTGAAAATATTAATAATCTTAATCCCGTACATATCATATAGTTTTTAATAAGAATATAAAACAAATCATCAAACAAAATTGAGAATCCATTATTTCTGTAGAATGATGTAAACAAGGACATAGCAGAATAAGGTATACGAGGACATAGCAGAATGATGTATACGGGGACATAGCAGAATGATGTATACGAGGTCATAGTAGAATGATGTATACGGGGACATAGCAGAATGATGTATACAGAGACATAGCAGAATATTGTATACGAGGACATAGCAGAATGATGTATACGGGGACATAGCAGAATGATGTATACGGGAACATAGCAGAATGATGTATACGAGGTCATAGCAGAATGATGTATACGGGGACATAGCAGAATGATGTATACGAGGTCATAGCAGAATGATGTATACGGGGACATAGCAGAATGATGTATACGGGGACATAGCAGAATGATATATACGAGGACATAGCAGAATGATGTATACGGGGACATAGCAGAATGATGTATACGAGGTCATAGCGGAATGATAAATAGGAGGCCATAGCAGAATGAGGTATACGAGGCCATAGCATAATGAGGTACACGAGGACATAGCAGAATGAGGTATACGAGGACATAGCAGAATGATGTATCTGAAGACATAGCAGAATGAGGTATACGATGACATAGCAGAATGAGTTATACGAGGCCATAGCATAATGAGGTATACGAGGACATAGCAGGATAAGGTATACGAGGACATAGCAGAATGAGGTATACGAGGACATAGCAGAATGAGGTATACGAGGACATAGCATAAAGAGGTATACGAGGACATAACAGAATGAGGTATACGAGGACATAGCAGAATGCGGTATACGAGGATATATCAGAATGAGGTAAATGAGGACATAGCAGAATGATGTATACGAGGACATAGCAGAATGAGGTATACGAGGACATAACAGAATGAGGTATACGAGGACATAGGAGAATGAGGTATACGAGGACATAGCAGAATGATGTATACGCAGACTTAGCAGAATGTGGTATACCAGGACATAGCAGAACGATGTATATGAGGACATAGCAGATTTAATGAGGTACACGGGGACATAGCAGAATGAGGTATAGTAGGACATAGCAAAAGGAGATATACGGGGACATAGCAGAATGGGGTATATGAGGACATAGCAGAATGACGTATACGAGGACATAGCAGAATGGGGTATACGAGGACATAGCAGAATGAATGATGTATACGGGGACATAGCAGAATGATGTAAAGGAGGACATAGCAGAATGAGGTATACGAGGACATAGCAGAATGGGGTATACGAGGACATAGCAGAATGAACTAGAACTGTAAGCCAAAGGCTAACGAATACCCCCCACCCCTTCCCTGTCTAGGTTGTTTGCCCTGGCCTTAGTTATGGTATCACTAGAACGCACAAGGCAATACATTTATTTCCCACCAAATTCATGTAGGCAAAGGTTTACATCATGGCTATTAATATTTGAAAGTTTGAAAAAGATTTGTTCAATAGCTTCAAAGAAGAATCCTGGACAAAGCTAATTTTGCCCAATTTAACTCATTAAGGGGCCACAACTCCACTCAGGATCATGCGATTCTGACCAAATCCACGGAGGCACAGGTTTACATCATGGTCAATAATATTTGAAAGTTTGAAAAAGATTCGTTCAATAACGACAAAGATGAATCCCGGACAAAGCTAATTTTGCCCAATTTAACTCATTAAGGGGCCACAACTCCACTCAGGATCATGCGATTCTGACCAAATCCACGGAGGCACAGGTTTACATCATGGTCATTAATATTTGAAAGTTTGAAAAAGATTCGTTTAATAACGACAAAGATGAATCCCGGACAAAAAAAAGACGGACGGACAGACAGACGAACAGACGGACAACTCGATTCCAGTATACCCCCCAAAACTTTGTTTTGGGGGGTATAATGATGTATACGGGGACATAGCAGAATGATGTATAGGAGGACATAGCACAATGGGGTAAACGAGGACATAGCAGAATGGGGTATACGTGAACATAGCAGAATAAATGATGTATACGGGGACATAGCAGAGTGATGTATACGAGGACATAGCAGAATGAGGTATACGAGGACATAGCAGAATGAGGTATACGAGGACATAGCAGAGTGATGTATACGAGGTCATAGCAGAATGATGTATACGAGGACATAGCAGAATGAGGTATACGAGGACATAGCAGAATGATGTATACGAGGACATAGCAGAATGAGGTATACGGTGACATAGCAGGATGATGTATAGGAGGACATAGGAGAATGGGGTATACGATGACATAGCAGAATGATGTATAGAAGGACATAGCAGAATGAGGTATACGAGGACATAGCAGAATGAGGTATACGAAGACATAGCAGAATGAGGTATACGAGGACATAGTAGAATGATGTTTACGAGGACATAGCAGAATGAGGTATACGAGGACATAGCAGAATGAGGTATACGAGGACATAGAAGAATGAGGTATACGAAGACATAGCAGAATGAGGTATACGAGGACATAGCAGAATGAGGTATACGAGGACATAGCAGAATGAGGTATACGAGGACATAGCAGAATGAGGTATACGAGGACATAGCAGAATGAGGTAAACGAGGACATAGCAGAATGAGGTATACGAGGACATAGCAGAATGAGGTATACGAGGACATAGCAGAATGAGGTATACGAGGACATAGCAGAATGAGGTATATGAGGACATAGCAGAATGAGGTAAACGAGGACATAGCAGAATGAGGTATACGAGGATAAAGCAGAATGAGTTAAACGAGGATATAGCAGAATTATGTATACGAGGACATAGCAGGAAGAGGTATACTAGGACATAGCGGAATAAAATATACGAGGACATAGCAGAATGACGTTTACGAGGACATAGCAGAATGAGGTATACGAGGACATAGCAGGATGGGGTATACGAGGACATAGCAGAATGAGGTAAATGAGGACATAGCAGAATGAGATATATGAGGACATAGCAGAATGAGGTATACGAGGACATTGCAAAATGACGTATACGAGGCCATAGCAGAATTAGGTATACGAGGACATAGCAGAATGATGTATAATATAGCAGAATGATGTATACAAGGACATAGTAGTGTTATAAATCTAATATTTACCAACTAACTTATTACACATGTACCTTTATTTAGCATTTTAATTTTGGAACATGTGGTATAAAATACAAAACTTCATGTAATACGCCATTTCGTTAAGGTATGAAACTTATTCACCATTAAAATGCATGATAACATTTATTTGAGGCGTGAAATAAAAACGAAGTTGGTTAAATATAAAAAAAGTCATATATACACACGTACAAACATAATATTCCCAGAATTATTATACATTCAAGAGGGTAGGTCGTGCTTTTTCGTAGTTGAATTGCATGGTATGCTTTCCACAACTGCAAAGTAACGGATTGCTGATAAATATTGAAAGGACCTCGGACACTACTCTTAATTATATGTTTCACTATACGTCCTATATGATATAAATTTTATTAAATTAAACACTTTTTCACCATACATCAAGAAAATAGTTTTTGAACAGGTGTAGTATATCACAACACATATTCTGTGGAAAATGTTGTTGGTAGATGGGGATGAATACTTAAATCCAAAATAAATGTTCATGACCATAGTAGGTTTATTGAACTGAGTAGGTATACTTAAGACCACGCTCACTCGAATCTAACCAAACTACATAATCTACATAATCTAATCTGCTTAATTTGGCTGGCTGGCTTTATCAAATACTTTAATCTATAAATAGCATGAGCAATTAATGAAGATTAAGAGTCACTGCAGTATAATGTTACTGACTAGTCACTGTGTCATGTTTTTCGATATCTCGCACATGCAAATTAAAATGGAAAAAAATCGGGCGCGGGCCGGAAGAACAAACAAGAGGGCCATGAAGGCCCTAAATCGCTCACCTGAGTAAAAGCTATTGACCTTTGTTATCACTAAAGCTTGATATTTGTTCTCAAGGCTTTGTTTAAGTCACACTTGGGGATGTGACGAGGTCAAGCCATAATGCAGCCATTATAGGGCGTGGGCAGACCTGTATAAACTCAACAACATGTTTCAAATTAAGAATGATCGTTCTCCCCAGTATATGGCAGAGCATTATTTAACACAGGAAAGTCTTCATTCTTACAGTACCAGATATAGTTCTGAAGAGCGTTCTTTAATTCCTAAGGTCTAAATATATTGCAAATCAAGGATGTAGTTTTTAAGTTACTAGTTGACCTTAAAACTAAAGACACCCTTACTGGTTTTAGAAACTGCAGGTCAAATATGTATTCCGGCAGTAATTTTAAGCCTATTCAAACACAGTATGTTTCTTAAATTCATTTAAGATTGTGTTTTGTTTTAGCATGTTGTTTTAAAATATGACATTTTTAGGATTAGATGTTATACAATATTCTTAATGAGATGTAAACATGTTAAACTTTGTCTGCACTATGAAAATAAGGAGTTTATTCTTCTTCTTTGTGCTATCCATGGTGAGTGGGTGAGTCAAATAAAACATATCAGCAAATATCAACATTTGCTGAAGGGTACCAGCTTTTGGTATTTTAGTTTAAACACTGCTTATGATTTGCCACACTGTGTTTCGTAATTAAAAAAAGAAGTGCATTTTACAAACCATGAGCGAGTATTTTTAAGCCAAGTTCAGAGAGCCAACACTATTAATACAGTCATTGCCAAGTCAAGGGTCACAACTCAGGCCCTACGCCGCAGGTGAAATTATAATACATCCCATTTTATGAACAGCCGTATAAAAATGGAAACATTTCATCATTCTCCCATGAATAAATTCAGCATTTTCAAGGAGAACATACTGGAACATAATGAAAGTTCAACAAGTAATATAAACTATCAGTTGACGTTTTATACATTAATTCATTAATTCGGGAACCAATTTTAATAAATGAAACATATAAATGAAATGTGAATGAATTCTGTCAAAAACAGTAGCTATCAACACAGTTACGATTCGATACTTATTAACTATCGAAATTATAATAAAAACTTATTAAATAATAAGGGTTGTGACCCTTGACTTGGCATATTTGCTGATATGTTTTATTTGACTCACCCACTCACCATGGATAGCACAAAGAAGAAGAATAAACTCCTTATTTTCATAGTGCAGACAAAGTTTAACATGTTTACATCTCATTAAGAATATTGTATAACATCTAATCCTAAAAATGTCGTAACTCATTTTCTGAAAATATTAGAGGTTCTGTAAAGATTCAATCAGCTGATTAAAATCCACTCCAGGCAGTAACGGTCGTGTGAACTATTTCTGGTGTTTAATAAAATAACTTGTGTAAAGATTTATGATGTGAACACCATCCACTGCGGCAGTAACTGTCATGTGAAATAGTGTTAGTTTTTTATATAAACTTGTGTGAAGATTCATTGATATGAACAGTATCTAGTCAGTATTCATCAGCTAGAAATCATCTCAACAATCTTTCTGACAAGTTTCCTGAATATTTGGGCTGAAAACGTTACCTGTAGCGTGTTTACAAGGCTTTTCCATATTTGGGCTCTGTGACCTAGTTTTTGTCCCCAGTTGACCCATAATTGAACTTGAGCTAGAAATCATTAAACAACCTTTCTGACAAAATTCTAGGTTATTTGGGCTGAAAATGGTACCTCTTGAGTGTTTACAAGGTTTTCCATATTTAGGCTCTGTGACCTAGTTTTTAACCCCAGATGACCCATATTCGAAGTTGAGCTTGAAATCGTCTTATCAACCTTTCTGACAAATTTCCAGGATATTTGGGCTGAAAATGTTACCTCTAGAGTGTTAACAAGGTTTATCCATATTTGGGATCTGTGACCTAGAGAGTTTTTGACCTCAGATATCCCATAATCGAACTTGAGCTAGAAATCATTGAAACCACCTTTCTGACAATTTGTAAGGATATTTGGGCTGAAAATGTTACATCTAGACTGTTAACAAGGTTTTTCGATACTTGGGACGTGACCTAGTTTTTGACTCCAGATGACCCCTATTCGAATTTGAGCTAGAACTCTTTGAAACAACCTTTCTGACAAATTTCCAGGATAATTGGGCTAAAAATGTTACCTGTAGAGTGTTAACAAGGTTTTTCCAAATTTGGGCTCTGTGACCTAGTTTTTGACCCCAGATGACCCATATTCGAACTTGAGCTTAAAATCGTCTATGCTTGGGCTCTGTGACCTAGTTTTTGACCTCAGATGACCCATATTCGAACTTGAGCTAGAAATCATAGAAACAACCTTTCTGACAAATTTCCAGGTTATTTGGGCTGAAGATGTTACCAAAGTGTGTTAGCAAGGTTTTTCTATGTTTGGGCTCTGTGACCTAGTTTTTGACCCCAGATGACCCTTATTCGAACATGAGCTAGGAATCAACGAATCAACCTTTCTGACAAATTTCCAAGATATTTGGGCTGAAAATGTTATCTCAAGAGTGTTAACAAGGTTTTTCCATATATGGGCTCAGTGACCTAGTTTTTGACCCAAGATGACATATATTCGAACTTGAGCTAGAAATCATCAAAACAAAATTTCTGAAAACTTCCTGAATATTTGGGCTAAAAATGTTACCTGTAGAGTGTTAACAAGTTTTTTCCATATTTGGGCTCTGTGACCTAGTTTTGAACCCAGATGACCCATATTCGAACTTGAGCTAGAAATCATCAAAATACCTTTCTGACAAATTTACAGGATATTTGGACTGAAAATGTTACCTGTAGAATGTTTACAAGGTTTTTCCATATTTGGGCTCTGTGACCTAGTTTTTGACCCCAGATGACCCATATTCGAACTTGAGCTTAAAATCGTCTATGTTTGGGCTCTGTGACCTAGTTTTTGACCTCAGATGACCCATATTCGAACTTGAGCTAGAAATCATAGAAACAACCTTTCTGACAAATTTCCAGGTTATTTGGGCTGAAAATGTTACCAAAGTGTGTTAGCAAGGTTTTTCTATGTTTGGGCTCTGTGACCTAGTTATTGACCCCAGATGACCCTTATTTGAACTTGAGCTAGAAATCAACGAATCAACCTTTTGACAAATTTCCAAGATATTTTGGCTGAAAATGTTATCTCAAGAGTGTTAACAAGGTTTTTCCATATGTGGGTCCAGTGACCTAGTTTTTGACCCAATATGACCCATATTCGAACTTGAGCTAGAAATCATCGAAACAACATTTCTGAAAACTTCCTGAATATTTGGGCTGAAATTGTTACCTGTAGAGTGTTAACACTATTTTTTCCATATTTGGGCTCTGTGACCTAGTTTTGAACCCAGATGACCCATATTCGAACTTGAGCTAGAAATCATCAAAAATACCTTTCTGACAAATTTCCAGGATATCTGGGCTGAAAATGTTACCTCTTGTGTGTTAACAAGGTTTTTCAATGTTTGGGCTCTGTGACCTAGTTTTTGACCCCAGATGACCCATATTCGAAGCTGAGCTTGAAATCGTTGAATCAACCTTTCTGACAAATTTCCAGGTTATTTGGGCTAAAAATGTTACCATAGTGTGTTAACAAGGTTTTTCTATATTTGGGCTCTGTGACCTAGTTTTTGACCTCAGATGACCCATATTCGAACTTGAGCTAGAAATCATCTAAACAAGCTTTCTGACATATTTTCAGGATATTTGGGCTGAAAATGTTACCTCTAGAGTATTAACAAGGTTTTTCCATATTTGGGCTCTGTGACCTAGGTTTTGACACCAGATGACCCATATTCGAAACTGAGCTAGAAATCATCGAAACAACCTTTCTGGCGAATTTCCAGGATATTTGGGCTGAAAATGTTACCTCTAGAGTGTTAACAAGGTTTTTTCATATATGGGCTCAGTGACGTAGTTTTTGACCCAAGATGACCCAAATTCGAACTTGAGGTAGAAATGATAGAAACAACCTTTCTGACAAATTTCCAGGTTATTTGGGCTGAAAATGTTACCTCTATAGTGTTAACAAGGTTTTTCCATATTTGGGCTCTGTGACCAAGTTTTTGACCCCAGATTACCAATATACGAACTTGAGCTAGAAATCATCGAAACATCCTTTCTGACAAAATTCCAAGATATTTGGGCTGAAAATGTTATCTCTAGAGTTTTAACAAGGTGTTTTCCATATTTGGGCTCAGTGACCTAGTTTTTGACCCCAGATGAACCATATTCGAACTTGAACTAGGAATCAACGGGTCAACCTTTCTGACAAATTTCCAAGATATTTGGGCTGAAAATGTTATCTCTAGAGTGTTAACAAGGTTTTTACTTATTAGGGCTCAGTGACCTAGTTTTTGACCCCAGATGACCCATATTCGAACTTGAGCTAGAAATCATCGAAACAACCTTTCTGAAAACTTCCTGAATAATTGGGCTGAAAATGTTACCTGTAGAGTGTTAACAAGGTTTTTCCATATTTGGGCTCTGTGACCTAGTTTTTGAACCCAGATGACCCATATTCGAACTTGAGCTATAAATCATAAAAAACACCTTTCTGACAAATTTCCAGAATATCTGGGCTGAAAATGTTGCCTCTAGTGTGTAAACAAGGTTTTTCTATGTTTGGGCACTGTGATCTAGTTTTTGACCTCAGATGACCCATATTCGAACTTGAGCTAGAAATCATCTAAACAAGCTTTCTGACATATTTCAAGGATATTTGGGATGAAAATGTTACCTCGAGTGTTAACAAGGTTTTTCAATATTTGGGCTCTGTGACCTAGTTTTTGACCCAAGATGACCCATATTCGAAATTGAGCTTAAAATCTTTGATACAACGTTTCCGACAAATTTCCAGGATAATTGGGCTGAAAATGTTACCTGTAGAGTGTTAACAAGGTTTTTCCATATTTGGGCTCTGTGACCTAGTTTTTGACCCCAGATTACCAATATTTGAACTTGATCTAGAAATCATCGAAACAACCTTTCTGACAAATTTCCAGGTTATTTGGGCTGAAAATGTTACCTCTAGAGTGTTAACAAGGTTTTTCCATATATGGGCTCTGAGACCTAGTTTTTGACCCCAGATGACCCATATTCGAACTCGTCCGAGTAAATAATAACTGTATGGGACAAACATCCTGACCAAGTTTTGTGACAATTGAGGCAAAAATGTGACCACCAGAGTGTTAACAAACTAAGTGTGGATGGATGACAGACAACGGATGACGTACGACAGACGACGGACAATCATCGATCCTAATAGCTCACCCTCAGCCTACGGCTAAGGTGAGCTAAAAAAATTATATCCGAAATGTGTACATCTTCTATATCCATATCTAAATCTGCAACAACAGTCTAGACGCTTATTGAAATGTACAAAGTGGACACTTGCACTCTGACTGATTTAAAACAGTTAACTGTAGATCAACAAACGCTTATTAAAATTTAATTCCTCAGTGTAATTGAGACGCTTTAAAAAATGAAAAAGCGCAACGCTCTATTTGTGTAAAAATGTTGCTGTAGAATCTGAGGAAAAGAGGTTACAAAGAAATATGCACAGGCTAAAAAACAAAAGTTTCAGTTATCCTGGACTGTAAAAAGGCCATGGCTTAACTACAATGCAAGCAAGAACAATAGAGACTGAAAATAAGAAAAATAGTTAACTGGCGTTTTACCCATGTTTTACTGCACAAATCTTAGTATTTCTCCGTAAAAACGTAACCTTGGTTCGGGCTACTGAAACTTGATTCA
The DNA here is from genome assembly GCF_026914265.1 of Mya arenaria. Lineage (NCBI taxonomy): Eukaryota > Metazoa > Mollusca > Bivalvia > Myida > Myidae > Mya > Mya arenaria. The sequence continues at coordinate 15,725,332 of NC_069137.1, forward strand.
GGCTATCGGATTTTCCAGGTCACTAGCCCGACTGGGCTAGTGCTTAAATAAATTTAATGCAAAGACCGTAATGGTCAAAGTTTTTATGTCAGAATAAAAAAATACGCTCAAAATGCACCATTTCAGACCAGAAATTGTCAAAACTTTCCTAAGGGGATTTACGATAATACCCCAAACCCCCATGCAAACATTATGTCATATACATTTTGGTTCTGATTGAGGGGCTCACGTCAAAAGGTTGCCCCCCCCCCCCTAGTAATGTCAATTCCTGGACCGCCCCTATATATGATACATTTTTCAGAGTGACATCTGCTTCCATGAAGGGCTTGTAAATGTTAATTGCGAGAGCTTTGGTATTTTTATGATTAGATTAGTTATTATTACTGTTATAAAAATTATCATGCATTATGCTTGAATAATTTCATTACATTCGGATGATTCCTGTGTAATGCTAAAGATCTACTGTCAAGTCAATATTTATTTATTATCAGGTACTATGACAGTGTTTGACACTAAGACTTTTAGAGAAGAAGTCCACCCGACTCCTTAATTCCAAAATCAAGGAGTCCGGTATAAAATTAAGGAGTCCAGGATAATTACAACATTTATTCAAATTTATTGACTCAATGCTCCAGCTAGCCCTAAATAACAGATTGGGACACCCGCTGCCCTTTTCAAGTACCCGGCTGCCATTTTACTACACCCTGCTGTGCCCTTTTGGTTGCCAGTCAATGCAGGGTTCTCAATAAGAATTGTTGTAAGAGGCTTTCAAATACTTTGATGAGGCCCAAACATCCGAGCGTCGCAGACGCTCGCCTGCTAGGGGGGTTCGGGGGCATGCCCCCCCCCCCAGAATTTTTTTGATTTCTAGGTGTGAAATCCTGCATTCTTGGCTATTTTGACCATGATAAGGGTAGTTATTTTTGAAGACAATATAAGACAATTTTGATTTAAAATGAATTGCTTTATTGAAAAAAAAAAGAATCCAATTTTTTGGTTAAATATTAAAAATGTAAATTTGGACAACTTTAGACCTTTCCTCCACACAAGCGCCTTTTAGAGCAAATGCTCCAATTCCTACAATGATTTCAATAAAAAAAAATCCTCTTTTTTGCCTCCATTTTGTTTCGGAATCATCGGAATGCCGAGCGAGATAAAATGCACGCGCTAAGTTAATATAAACAATAGGTATCGCAGAGACAACACCACGTGATTTTTTAATCATGGTAAGTTAATTAATACTGACCACTTTCGATTATCATGTAAAACGTAACAAGAGATCCTTTTCGACGTGCCGGTAAACATTGGAATGTTACTGTACACAAAGAGTTTTTATGTCGTTAATTCCTACAATAGATAAAACATATTTTCTTTTTTTACCACTGGCTGTTCACGGCGATGTACAAACAAACATTTTTCGATTTTTAACCTCGCCACCTTTTCTTGCGACGTGGGGCTCAAAAATAGCAATTCTGGAAATTCCGATAATATCTATAATAAGCCGACCAATGAGAATTAACGGCTCTGTGCGCATGCAGTTCAAAGAGGTTAGATGCGCAGGTCACATGCGCAGGTCACATAATTTAGATTTCCGGTTTCCGGCAGGATGTTTACAAAATTTCTTCGATATCATTTTTAAGAATTTGCCGATTTGAACCGGCCCAAATTCATTTTGAAGCGGCCTTTTAAGCCGTCGGCCGGTTCCTATTGAGAACCCTGCAATGTCCAGGAATGAGTTATAAATGTACATACTTTTGACACTAACTTAAAGTTAACAGCTGAGGTAACAAACTGTAAGTATTAAAAGACGTAACATCACATAAAAAGTTGAGTACTGGCCCTTGCAAGTGTCCCATAAAAGGCTAATTTAATTCACATCAAAAGTGTCATTTCTGACCTACCCCCTGGCTGGAGCAATGATGACTATTTATTCAATGATTTCAAAAAAGCCTTTGGTATTTCATTTCTGAAGGGCAAACTAGAGATTTGTATTCTGAGAGCACAATAAAGTTATATTTTAATTGTTTTATTCAAATAACATGAACATGACTGAAACTATTTATCTAATAGATTCTAATATGACTTGAAAAAATTGCCATGAACTGACGATCTAACATATGATAGAACCTTGGCCTCTTGTGAAGCGGCTGTGGAGCCATCAGATATAAGGGAATTGAACGGGGCATTATCAAATACTGAATTTTGTTTAATTGGAACATTCATCTGCAATCAGTGCAATGAGACACTGACATGCCTTATATGTTGTGCCAATGCTAACAGACTTTGCAATATAAGCTTGGTACATGGTGACATAGTCTGTGTAGGACTGTCCTTATTTCTGAATAATGTTCAGCATCCATAAACAGAATGCACTACCTGTCAAAGATAGCTTTGTTCAGCTGAATTAACACGCAGCCAGCTGTAGACTAACTTAATTATTTTTCCCTTTTTTGCATTTTCTTTTCTCATTATAATATTATCATGGCCCTTAAAAGTTTTTTGATGGCTTTCAATCGCACGTTAGAGCGCACAGTGACAAAGCTCCCTACAGTCAGGTACTCATATACAGATATCAGTTCAAACATCAGTCAAGACAATTGTTTTAACCATGCTTGCTGAATTTCCTTTCTCTATAAATTACAAACTCTTTATCTTTTTTTCTTTTTCAGTTCTTTTATTTTTCGCTGCCGGTGGCGAAATCCATTTTACCGTTGACATAAACATTGTTTACATCTAAAATCAACGAGGAATATTTTTTGTAAACACCGTTTGACGGGTTTTATCGATTTAGTTACCATATTACAAACATTAAAAGATACATGAATACCGGTCTATGACGTCACTTACTACTTTAAAGAGCGTCAAAATGATAAAGATTTGACGAGTCGCAAAATAATTATATACGAGCTTTCGGGTACTTGTAACCTTTGGATACGATTTGTGTACAATTGGATTTTGAAATGAAGGAGTCTGACGGACTGCCTAGATGGAAAATCCGGTAGTCCGAGCCGAATTTTAGGAGTCTCAGACTACTGGACTCTCGTTGAACGCTGCTATGTACTATAACTAAAACTAGCCATCAGATTATCAGTATAAGATGTGTTTGGTTTCATAAGTTTTGATAATGAAATACAGTATAGATTTAATATCCTCAAATTATTTTAATTCGTAGTATCTACTTCAGTACTGTCCGAGGAATATTGTGAATTTGCCGCTTAAAGATGCACTCGTACTCCCAAATAAGATTTACCACAATTAATCCTTTTGTTTAAAAATACCAAAAAGAATTAATAAATGTCACTAAAAAAGATTTTTATGAAGGATACCAAGTTAAATTTGAAAGAAAGCTTCAGAAAACACGGTATTTCTACCTTATGAGACGACAGTAAATCACACTCTTTTAGCATTCACCAATCATTTAATATTTTTGCGTTTTCAGCTATTAAAAAAACCGTTACAATCTTGTTATCAGTAATTAATATTTTCATAAATGCATTATTCAGTATTAAGTATTTAAAGGTTTAAAACTCAAAAATTGTGCAGGGGTGTAGAAATGGGCCGGAAGCCGGTAAAATAACCCGGTTACTTTAGCATATTCACCCGGCTATTTATCCCCGCATCATCAAAAATAAAATCTGTTATTTTTTGTCATGTTTTTATGTTTACATAAGTTTAAAACCCTGATTGATGGTATTGTTTATTTTGGTTTCCACGCGTTCGGACTACAATGCACCATTAGCTCGATTCGTGACGTCATTAGTCGCATCCCACTCTGGGATGTTTTCAAGTTCTAGGTTTGGGTTTCCCAGCATTCCGAATACAATAACATTGGCTCGATACATGACTTCATTAGTCGCATCCTCCATGGGGATGTATTGAAGTTTATGATTAGCGAAGCAATAGAGGGTGAAAAAAAGAATATTTTTTTTCCAGACACCAAAAAGCGTAGTAAGTTTGCAACATGAGCGTGTCTGTCCTTCTGTTAGTCCTATTACCATTTACGCAACATTCCTTTTTGTATACGAGTGTTATCCAGATGTTTAACAAAATGAAAAAAGCTTGCGGTGATGTCACTGCTAAAAATAATCCATTATTTTGATGAATTTTACATGTACCTTTGGCGAAATTTCGTACGCTTTTAATAAACGTCACAAAGTGTCCAGATATTTCTTTTGGTTGTTATTAAAACGGAATTAGCTAGCTGCAGGTGAGATATCTAGAACCACAGAAAATGAAGTTAAATGTTTAATTTTCAGAGGATCACAGAGATTCAGTGGCTGAAAGTATATAAGTGGTAGAGAAGAAGGTACACATACGATTAGGAGGGAATTGCTAGCAAATGGCAAGGCATGCGGTCTGGAATGTTATAATAGTATCCTGAATCTGAATTTGACAGTTATTTGGTTTATTAGTTGGCCCTCACTGGTCGGGGGTGGAGGTGGGGTATGGGGTGGGGTAAAACTCAGATCAGTGGGGTAGTTCTCAGATTCAGTATCATATTCAAGTACAGAAGTTTCCCTGTTTCCTAAATGTTACAAAATAAACATGCACCAGAACAGTTCAACACTAGAAATTTTGGTTAAAAAGGGGTTAAATTCAATCCCACAAGGGGCATTGGCCCCTAACTGGGGAAGGACACCCAGACTACCCCCCCCCCCGCCTACTTTTGGGATCTTCCCTGCTACTTCAAAACATTTCTACACCCCTGATTGTGTTTGTTATACATGTGTATGTCTTGATTTTGAATAAGAGTGTCACTTTAACCAGCCATTGAGTGTTTTATACTTACATAAAACGATTCCAATGAATTGGTAAAAAGGTTCGAACAAATTTGTTAATAAGTTGAAGAAATAATATATTGTGCGCAGTCCACCATTATAAGGTAACAGACAAAAATAAAATTGATATATGAAGCAGGCAACACTTAGTAGCAGTGTGTTTCGAATTCTTCGCAGCGGTTACTTCCCCTACATATATAACATGACATAAATTTACATAAATAACATAATATAATATGTATTATGCTTTAAATGTAATCACATTCATAGCGAGCAAGTACAAATTACAATATGCGCGAAGGGTGTACACACAGGTGCTCGTCACATTGCCTGAATAATATTTTTTTTTATATATTTTTTTTTTAAATATTTTTTTTTGGTCAAGATAGTGAATATATGTCATTTAAAAATATTCCACAATTTTTCATGAAATAAATATTAGTATATATATAAATAAATATAAGGTGAACATGTGCAAAAATTCATCAATTCCAAACGGACCTAATCAATAGGACATACTTCCTAAAATAATGGAGATAATATAATAATTTTTACACTGCTGATTAGGTAAGATTCCCATCTACAAGAAAAATACTTGTATGCTAGTTAGATTTACCTTTACGGCATATTCAAACAAAATGCAGAAACCAGAAACTGAAATTTGCCATTACGAAAGAACCGGGAGGTTGAAAAATAACGGATTTTTCCCGCCTATAACACGTTAAATACAGACTGACATGCAAACTCTGCGCATGCATTACAAAGAGAAGCTTGAAATATCATTCCTACTGTTGTGAACTCGTTGAGTAAGACGCGTATTCATCCAAATCGAACGTTTTTTGTTGCGGTATTTCTACTTTCACTTTGGACAACATTTGAAGGCTTTTCCAATTACGTCATTAAAACCAGGAAAGTCTATGGTAGCCGTCCAATGAAAACGCTTCTGGCATTTTAGACATAGCCGAGTGCGCGGTCAAGGTAAAAATTGCAAGAGGTTGCTTCGAAGTGAAAGTACCTTTCCTTGTACAAAGCCCTAATTTACAATAAGCCAATGAATACACAGGAAATTTAGCACCCTGTTTTGACACCAGTGTCATGCCGTCTCCGTAAACACTTATGTAACCAAGTGCATATTTCAGTATTTTATCCGTTTGTGTGTTTGGTATGGTTCTATATCGTATATTGTCTTGTATTGTTTGTGTAGTTGTTGTCTCGTCGTGTTTAGTGTCGTGCTACGTGGTGCGTTACTGTCCGTCAATGTCCGTCGATGTCCGAGTGCGTCAGAGCGTAAATACTGGTTATGCGAGTTTGTCTATATTTATGAGAGTGATTGATTGGTTCATAATGAATTTTCCTCCTTTTCCCGCTTCATTGCCCACGCCCTTATTTACATAAACACATAAATCATTCCATTCTGAATCTTCATAGACGCAAGTCAAGACTGCAATTGTAACAGTTGTTACTCATTTATATCATTCGCTCTTATCATTGAGCTGAAATATTTAAGTTCTTTCTAATATAATTATTATTTAGACTTGCCTGGTTTCATTCGACAACGTTATAAATAAATATTCGAACTCCGAAGTTGAGTGGTTTCGTCGTTGTTTCACACCCACTACACTAATGATCATACAAATTAAAAATCATCACTAATTTGTAGACTGTTGACTGCATCTTTAAATCTTCGAAAAGGACATTTATAGGTATGACGTCACCACGGACCTATAAACCATGGATTGGCAACTCTCGTCTGTGTTTATGCGATTAGCTCAAACTCACGAGTGCAGCGCGATTTCATTCCGAGATCTTACCGTGAGATCATTTTCGAGACGTTCGCCATCTTGCTTCAGTCGAAAAATTGTGCTGTGTTTATCCGATGCAATCGTCGCAATTACTGCTGTAACCTAGTCATTGGTTTGTATTTTATATATTTTGTGATATATTTGTTGTATGGTAGTATATGATTTTAGTTGTAGCCTGATATTTCCTGATACTTTTCTTTGCCGAACTATGGCAACCGGGAGAGATAAAATCGTTAACAAAATTCAATGTCTTTTTCTAAAGCATAAGGTTCTGTTATTAACATTCCCGGCGTCAATTTTATGATTTAATATGATAGATAAATTTATGAACTATTCAATGTAGTGACACTTTTGTTATAAGTTTTATATTAAGGTTTTACGAATGTCTTTCAAAATGGGTAAATTTGACATTTTACTGGTTTTCTTTAGAAAACTACTGCCGACTGCAGGTCGGTCTAATGTGAAAAAGTTGCCTACGTTTACTAAGTTTTCTTAAAATGTTCTTGTTTATGTTGTTTGATGTCCAATTAAAATCAAATGAATGATGTTGCGACGGGTTTTGTTTGAACCATGCTATTGTTGCATAGGAATTCAGATATAATGTTCGTTTTTTTCCCGTATTTTTCGTTATTTATATTGTTATTGATTGCATTGCTTTATTGTGAGCTCCCTAATGGTTTTCCAAATCATAAACGGAAATTTTACAGCCAGTCATATGTTCTGCTTTGTTGCCTGTCACAGTGTCTATGAAAAGGTCACCACATTTGGTTGTTTATTTTAATTGTTACCTGCTGAAGCATTATTTAAAACAAACAGGGTAACATTTGACGCCTTGTTTACCAAGAAGCAACAACCTGCTGATTTTGACGCACCCAGGAGTATGCATTGTATCATAGGTTTACAGGCCCGTGTCCATGACGATTATGTGTGGCAACCTTGAGTTCTCGTTATTTAAGACTCTTCATTAAAAAGTTATTATACAATAAACTCTTCCGGGATTTGTGCAAACACTTCCTTTTTCGATGAACTTGTTAAGCCATAATGTAAGCTTTTTCTGATTTAACTTGATCATTTGATTATCTTAGGAAGAAGTGACATTTGCCCGTTTTTGTTTATGGGTATTGAGGCTTCATGCATCTTTTTCCACAATTCTAATAATAAGACACTTAATGCGTGACATCAGACACAAGTTTTCGAATGTTGGCTTTATATATATAATTTTATTATGATAAATGGCCTCCGGCCAAATCATTTACATATATATATATATAAAAAAATCAATACAACAGGTATGACAGGTCATGAAAATTATGCATTCAATATTCATTATTCATAACGTAATATAGATATTATAGATTGGTTCTATTTTACAAACATATCAGGGTAAGTACATAGACATATTTAACAATGTGCATCATTTCTTATAAATTAACACATATGAAGGTAATATTGATATACTATGCGTAAAATGACAAGAAGTTTTATCAATCTCACATGCTGATATAACATTCAATTCATGATTAATACACTATGCACAATGACATAAATATATGCCTATACATAATAATCATGGAAATAATTATTTCGTAGTTTAAAAGCATGGTATACAAACATAGCAGTATTTCTTATAATAAGCTCATTTCTACTTGACATCAAATTATAAAATCTTTGCAATGTTGGAAACTCATGATACATGCTAGATATGTATTTAACATGTACTTTAGAATAAAGGGGGCACACAAGAAGGAAATGAAATTCATCCTCGACAATACATTCACAATATGGACAATATCTATAGTCTCTACCTATTTCATAATGCCTCCCCTTTTCAATCATAAGATTGTGACAAACACTTCTAAATCTTGCATAGCAGATTCTGACCTTTACAATATCAATAACATGTACATATAATGCAACTTCAAAGCTATCTTTGTAATTTGCAAAATGAAATAACTTGCTATTCGAAAATATCCTTTCTCTCCAAGTTTGCACGTATTGGTCTTTTAGCCTTTGAACATATTGATGCAAGAAAAGTTTCTCATTTGCAACAGCTTTATTAATGCACCAGTAGGGCGTAACCATGCCCCCCCCCCCCTCCAGATCGGGGATATAGCCGGGACTTTGACTTTTGATTCAGCCAAAAAGTGTGAAGTGTGATTTAGTTTTAATGACAAAAAAACGATCGATGTATTGAATGCAGCAGAGTTAGAGCAGTGCTGAGAAATAGGGAATATCGACGGAAAGAAGCTGAATCTGCAATAAGGAAACCATTTACACATTCTAACTATAAACATTCAAATATGGACAAAACACAGTTAATCCTAAAAATAAATGAACAGATAAATGAAATAAAAAGCCTCCAGTCAGAAGTCAACAAGTTAAAAAGACAGCTAACAAAAAATACAGACTGAGGGACAGACCTTAAGTGAGGTTGAGTCATTTGAACTTTGTGATCTGATGGGCACTTGTGAAACAAAAGTAAAATCAGCATACCCAGATGAAAATTTCAGAGGTTATTCTGGTGATGATGATGATATATGTTGTAGGTGGTAACAGTGATATTTATTGTATACAGTTTTTTTACTTGTTAAAAACTTTTTTATATATTTGTTTAAATGTGAACTTTAAACGGAAATGGCTGATGATGATCATATATGTTGAAGGTGGTAACCATGATATTTGTTGTTTACAGTTTTGTTACTTGTTAAATGCTTTTTTGATATATTTGTTTAAATGGGAACTTTGAACGGAAATGTCTGATGATGATGTTGATGATAGTGATGATGTTGATGATAGTGATGTTGATGATGATGATGATGATGATGATGATGATGATGATGATGATGATGATTGTTGGAGGTGGTGACCATGATATTTGTTGTAACTTGTATACAGTTTTTTTTACTTGTTAAATGCTTTTGCCTTTTCCAACAATTAAATTTTTAAATCTTAAAATGTTTGTTATTTGTTTAAATGGGAACTTTGAAGGGTAATGGCTGATGGTGATGATGATGATATTGGATCAATCGTTTATGTATGATTAATTGAATGATGATGACTGTGATGATGATGATGATGATGATGATGATGATGATGATGATGGATCAATCGATTATGTATGATTAATTGAATGATGATGATGATGATGATGGTGAGGATGATGATTAGTAAGATGGATACATATGGATTATATTTTATTAATTGAATGATGAAGGTGCTGCTGATAGACCTATTGATTATATCGACGATGATAATGATGATGATAATGATGATGATGATGATGATGATGATGATGATGATGATGATTCACTTAAGAGTGTTTGACCCTTGATATATTGAAAATGTCTAAACGTAGATCACACAAACTCATCAGTTTGTGGACTCAATCTAGTTGCAAACTTTAATAGTAAAAATAGACATTTATTCATGATCAAGTACCTTTTGTTGTTGTGTCCACTGTACATCTAAAATGTCATTATTCCTAAAACGTTTATACCTTGAGTATCTACTCTTGCTTGATTTATCATTTAGAGTAGAGATTAAAGCATTTACTGCTGCCCTAAAGTTGAAAGGACATTTTGGAAGAACTTTCATGGCGGACTGTGCAATTTTTAGAGTTTGTTTTTCAAGTGGAGAGATTTTTCTTAGGAATAACTTGACTCCCCTTTTGTATTGGCTTAAAAGGTCATTTAAAGCTTGTTCTATGTTCATAAATATTTGTATTTTATGTATCTATATTTTGCACATCATTATAATTTTGTAAATTAAGTCTATATCTTAAAAATCAAAGTGAAATGAAAAAGATGTATACGTTTTTTGTTTGTGTGTTTAATAGCGTCAAAAAAAATAATGCATTTTAGAAATTATTATTTTTTTTATAACGTATGACGCATGAAATAATAGAAGAAGAACAGTTACTTTAGTAAGGTAATGACTAAATATGCTTTATGACAGACGCTGAAATAATTCAGATATTTTTAAGTTATTTGTATCAAATGATTAGTGAGATATTGAATTTAAAACAAGAAGAGTATATATGAAGTTTATTGCAGCTTAATTATACTAACTTTCAAGTATTAGAACTTGTGGATATATTCATATAATTGCACACACTGTATTACAATCATGAGGCTTCAAAGCATCCCAGTGAGACAATTTGTGTTAATGGAGGTTCATTGTCCTGGGAGCAATACTCAAAATGTTTAAATGCTGTCAGATAAAGAACTGCAAGAATATTATATTTAGTCACTCATCAGATTTATTTATGTTCTTTTTACTGTGGAATATTATTAAAGAAATATGTTGAATCTGTTCTTACCTTTTTAAATGATTAGGGAAAAGGTTGATCCACACAAAATGAGCTTCAGAAACCGCCATGTTTACATGATTCTTCTCCATACATTTGAATTTCCTACACAGATGAATGTTAACCTGATGCTGATTGGCTTAGATAAAACTCTCCAGGAAGCTTTCTGCCTGACCTTTGATTGAACTGATAAGCCCAGGGTGTGATACAACTGGACTCATAGAGAGAGAAATTTTGATAACATGTAGCAGTATTAAACTTTTTATCAAAATAAATCATGAGTCAAATAAAAAAGAGTTAGAAATCTGAATTCGACTATGAAATAATTAGTTTTAAATAGCAATTCTAAGGCAAGTTGCTTATATACTGCCGATAAGTATTTTTCAATTATTTTCTAGTTTCATCTATAATAATAAAAAATATCCTCTACAAAAAGTTAATTTTATTGCCAATTTCTAACTGTATTCCTATTAAAAAGATATAAGTTTTAAACAAATATTATTTAAAGCACAGCTTATTTTTGCACATTCTTTTTTAATCTTTGGCAACAGAAAAAATGTCAAAGTATTATATTGGAACAAAAAATATTCCAAGTCTCAATTTACGCCTTTTGCTTATTGCGAAAATGTCTAAGTCCAACTTTACGCCTGGTTTCGAAAAATTACGCCTGGTTTGAATTTACGTGTCTTCATACCGGGATATTTTACGCCTGGTTTTGGGTTCGTTTTACGTGTCCTGCTCCTTTAGACACGTTAAGCACACGCAATACAGAAAACCAGTTGGTTTCCGCCTGGTTTCCGTGTCCCAACCAGCTGGTTTACGCCTGAATTTTTCGTACGGGTTTATAACAAAATGTTTGGCAAGTTTCAAAATGTTATCAGTGTACTATTACTTTTATACGTGTTACGAAAATCCAGACACTACAGCAATTGTTATACATGATATTCTCATGTACGATTGATTGTCGAAGAATATATACAAATAATTGAAAGTTCTTTTCTTGAATGTTTAACGTGTACATGTGTGTATGTGTGTATGCTTATTATAACTAGAGCTGTGTGTGTGCCTGTGTGAGTGAGTGTGTGTGTTTTTGTGTTTGTTTGTTTGTTACATTGCAGTTGTATGTGTTTATGAAGGCCATATTGAAAAAAAGTTATGTTACATACATGTAGCTTAATTTTTTATTATAATTAATTATTGTTATTATTAGTATTATTATTATTATAATTATTAATAGTTCGATGTATTAAAACAAAGGCGTACACATATATAGTTAACATTGTATGTTATTAAACACAAACTACAATAGAATTGAACACAAAAGCCGTGGGTACATTTGGCCAATACGTCCTTAAAGTACAACCACGTCATCTAAGTGCATCTTAGATATTCTAAACTTCACCAACGACATCTAAGTGCATCTTAGATATCATAAACTTCACCAACGACATCTAAGTGCATCTTAGATATTCTAAACTTCACCAACGACATCTAAGTGCATCTTAGATATTCTAAACTTCACCAACGACATCTAAGTGCATCTTAGATATCATAAACTTCACCAACGACATCTAAGTGCATCTTAGATATTCTAAACTTCACCAACGACATCTAAGTGCATCTTAGATATTCTAAACTTCACCAACGACATCTAAGTGCATCTTAGATATTCTAAACTTCACCAACGACATCTAAGTGCATCTTAGATATTCTAAACTTCACCAACGACATCTAAGTGCATCTTAGATATCATAAACTTCACCAACGACATCTAAGTGCATCTTAGATATTCTAAACTTCACCAACGACATCTTAGTGCATCTTAGATATTCTAAACTTCACCAACGACATCTAAGTGCATCTTAGATATTCTTAAAGTACACCAACGACATCTAAGTGCATCTTAGATATTCTAAAAGTCCACCAACGACATCAAAGTGCATCTTAGAAGTTTTAAAAGTCCACCAACGACATCAAAGGGCATCTCAGATGTTCTGAAAGTTCATCGTATAACAAAATGGTAAAATTCCTAAAGTTTAAGCAGAACCACATATACATCGCTTCTCATTCTAAGTGAATCCCTTTAAAATCAGTTTTCAAATAGTTTCTTCAAGGAAAGGTATCACCATCTGCCTTACATTCGAATGGCTTCTTTCCTGAGTGTATTCTCATATGCCTTTGTAAATCACGTTTCAGCGAGAAATCAGAATCACGTAATTCATACGTGTATGGCATCTCTCCTGCGTGGATTCTAATATGTTTCTGTGAACAGTTTATCTGAGAGTATTCAACATCACATATCTCATACTTTTATAGTTTCTTTCCTGGATGTATTCTTTTACGTGTTTTCAAATCACTTTCTCAGAGAAATCAGCCCCACATGACTAAAAGTGCTGCTGCTTCTCTTATGAGTGTTTTCATATATGTGTCTGTAAATTACTTTTCTGGAAAAAAAATCAGCATCACATGTATCACACATTCACTTGTACGGCTTCACTCCTGTGTGTATTCTTCTATGCCTCTGTAATGAACCTTTCTGAGAAAAAGCAGCATCACATACCTTACACTTGTATGGCTTCTCTCCCGTGTGTATTCTTACATGTTTCTGTAAATGACCTTTCTGAGAGAAAGCAGCATAACATATCTCACACTTGTATTGCTTCTCTCCCGTGTGTATTCTTACATGTTTCTGTAAATTACCTTTCTGAGAGAAAGCAGCATAACATACCTTACACTTGTATGGCTTCTCTCCCGTGTGTATTCTTATATGTGTTTTTAAAGCACTTTTCTGAGAGAAAGCAGCATCACATATCTCACACTTGTATGGCTTCTCTCCTGTGTGTATTCTTAAATGTTTCTGTAAATCACGTTTGTCAGCGAAACAAGCATCGCATATCTCACACTTGTATGGCTTCTCGCCTGTGTGTATTCTAATATGTTTTTGTAAATGACATTTCTGAGAGAAAGCAGCATCACATATCGCACACTTGTATGGCTTCTCTCCTGTGTGTATTCTAATATGTTTTTGTAAATGACCTTTCTGAGAGAAAGCAGCATCACATATCTCACACTTGTATGGCTTCTCGCCTGTGTGTATTCTAATATGTTTCTGTAAATCACCTTTCTGAGAGAAAGCAGCATAACATATCTCACACTTGTATGGCTTCTCTCCTGTGTGTATTCTAATATGTTTTTGTAAATGACCTTTCCGAGAGAAAGCAGCATCACATATCTCACACTTGTATGGCTTCTCTCCTGTGTGTATTCTAATATGTTCTTGTAAATGACTTTTCTGAGAGAAAGCAGCATCACATATCTCACACTTGTATGGCTTCTCGCCAGTGTGTATTCTAATATGTATCTGTAAAACACCTTTCTTAGAGAAAGCAGCATCACATGTCTCACACATGTACAGCTTCTCTCCTGTATGTATTCTCGTGTGTCTTTTTAAATCAGTTTTAAGAGTAAAATTAGCCGAACATATCTCACACTTGTATGGTTTGTCTTCTGTATGTATTCTCATATGACGCTTTAAATGAGATTTCCGGAACATATCGGACCCACAGACCTTACACTTGTATCGCTTCTCTCCTGCGTGTATATCCTTGCTAAACTGAAAATCAAACACATGTATGTAATACTCCTTTTAAATAGTAGTGTTTATACGGGTCAAATCAACTATGTTGAAAATATGAATAATCTTAATCCCGTACATATCATATAGTTTTTAATAAGAATATAAAACAAATCATCAAACAAAATTGAGAATCCGTTGTTTTTTTCTGTAGAATGATGTAAACAAGGATATAGCAGAATAAGGTATACGAGGACATAGCAGAATGATGTATACGGGGACATAGCAGAATAAAACACACGATGACATAGCAGAATGATGTATACGGGGTCATAGCAGAATGATGTATACGGGGACATAGCAGAATGATGTATACGAGGACATAGCAGAATGATGTATACGAGGCCATAGCAAAATGATGTATACGGGGACATAGCAGAATGATGTATACGGGGACATAGCAGAATGATGTATATGAGGACATAGCAGAATGATGTATACGAGGACATAGCAGAATGATGTATACGAGGTCATAGCAGAATGATGAATAGGAGGCCATAGCAGAATGATGTATATGAAGTCATAGCAGAATGATGTAAACGTGGGACATAGCAGAATGATTTTTATGAGGTCATAGCAGAATGATGAATAGCAAGCCATAGCAGAATGATGTATATGAGGTCATAGCAGAACGATGTATACGGGGACATAGCAGAATGATGCATAGGAGGCCATAGCAGAATGATGTATACGAGGACATAGCAGAATGATGTATACTAGGACGTAGCAGAATAAAATATATGAGGACAAAGCAGAATTAGGTATACAAGGACATAGCAGGATGAGGTATACAAGGACATAGCAGGATGAGGTATACAAGGACATAGCAGAATGAGGTATAGTAGGACATAGCAAAATGAGATATACGAGGACATAGCAGAATGATGTATACGAGGACATAGCAGAATGATGTATACGATGACATAGCAGAATGATGTATACGAGGACATAGAATAATAATGTATACGAGGACATTGCAAAATGATGTATAAGAGGTCATAGCAGAATGATGTATACGAGGTCATAGCAGAATGATGTATTCGAGGTCATAGCAGAATGATGTATACGGGGACATAGCAGAATGATGTATACGAGGACATAGCAGAATGATGTATACGAGGTCATAGCAAAATGATGTATACGGGGACATAGCAGAATGATGTATATGGGGACATAGCAGAATGATGTATACGGGGACATAGCAGAATGAGGTATACGAGGACATAGCAGAATGATGTATACGGGAACATAGCAGAATGATGTATACGAGGTCATAGCAGAATGATGAATAGGTGGCCATATCAGAATGATGTATACGAGGTCATAGCAGAATGATGTATACGGGGACATAGCAGAATGAGGTATACGAGGACATAGCAGAATGATGTATACGGGGACATAGCAGAATGATGTATACAAGGTCATAGCAGACTGATGCATTGGAGGCCATAGCAGAATAATGTATACGAGGACATAGCAGGAAGAGGTATACGAGGACATAGCATAATGAGGCATACGAGGACATAGCAGAGTGAGGTATACGAGGACATAGCATAATGAGGTATACGAGGACATAACAGAATGAGGTATACAAGGACATAGCAGAATGCGGTATACGAGGATATATCAGAATAAGGTAAACGAGGACATAGCAGAATGAGGTATACGATGACATAGCAGAATGAGGTATACCAAGCCATAGTATAATGAGGTATACGAGGACAGAGCAGAATGAGGTATACGAGGACATAGCATAATGAGGTATACGAGGACATAACAGAATGAGGTATACAAGGACATAGCAGAATGCGGTATACGAGTATATATCAGAATGAGGTAAACGAAGACACAGTAGAATGATGTATACGAGGACATAGAAGAATGAGGTAAACGAGGACATAACAGAATGAGGTATACGAGGACATAGGAGAATGAGGTATACGAGGACATAGCAGAATGATGTATACGCAGACTTAGCAGAATGTGGTATACCAGGACATAGCAGAACGATGTATACGAGGACATAGCAGATTTAATGAGGTACACGGGGACATAGCAGAATGAGTCATACGATGACATAGCAGAATGAGGTATACAAGGACATAGCAGAATAAGTTATACGAGGACATAGCAGAATGAGGTATATGAGGATAAAGCAGAATGAGGTAAATGAGGATATAGCAGAATGATGTATACGAGGACATAGCAGGAAGAGGTATACGAGGACATAGCAGAATAAAATACACGAGGACATAGCAAAATGAGGTATACAAGGACATAGCAGGATGACGTATACAAGGACATAGCAGGATGAGGTATACAAGGACATAGCATAATGAGGTATAGTAGGACATAGCAAAATGAGATATACGAGGACATAGCAGAATGGGGTATACGAGAACATAGCAGAATGAATGATGTATACGGGGACATAGCAGAATGATGTATAGGAGGACATAGCAGAATGAGGTATACGAGGACATAGCAGAATGGGGTATACGAGGACATAGCAAAATGGGGTATACGAGGACATAGCAGAATGGGGTATACGAGGACATAGCAGAATGAATGATGTATACGGGGACATAGCAGAATGATGTAAAGGAGGACATAGCAGAATGAGGTATACGACGACATAGCAGAATGGGGTATACGAGGACATAGCAGAATGAATGATGTATACGGGGACATAGCAGAATGATGTATAGGAGAACATAGCAGAATGGGGTATACGAGGACATAGCAGAATGGGGTATACGAGGACATAGCAGAATGAATGATGTATACGGGGACATAGCAGAGTGATGTATAGGAGGACATAGCAAAATGAGGTATACGAGGACATAGCAGAATGAGGTATACGAGGACATAACAGAGTGATGTATACGAGGTCATAGCAGAATGATATATACGAGGACATAGCAGAATGAGGTATACGAGGACATAGCAGAATGATGTATATTAGGACATAGGAGAATGAGTTATACGGGGACATAGCAGGATGATGTATAGGAGAACCTAGGAGAATGGGGTATACGATGACATAGCAGGATGATGTATAGGACATACAAGGATGAGGTATACCAGGACATAGCAGAATGAGGTATACGAAGACATAGAAGAATGAGGTATACGAAGACATAGCAGAATTAGGTATACAAGGACATAGCAGGATGAGGTATACAAGGACATAGCAGGATGAGGTATACAAGGACATAGCAGAATGAGGTATATGAGGACATAGCAGAATGAGATATACGAGGACATAGCAGAATGGGCTATACGAGGACATAGCAGAATGAATGATGTATACGGGGACATAGCAGAATGATGTATACGAGGACATAGCAGAATGAGGTATACGAAGACATAGCAGAATGAGGTATACGAGAACATAGCAAAGTGATGTATATGAGGTCATAGCAGAATGATGTATACGAGGACATAGCAGAATGAGGTATACGAGGACATAGCAGAATAATGTATACGAGGACATATCAGAATGAGGCATACAAGGTCATAGCATAATGAGATTAATGAGGACATAGCAGAATGAGATATATGAGGACATAGCAGAATGAGGTATACGAGGCCATAGCAGAATGAGGTATACGAGGACATAGCAAAATGATGAATACAAGGACATAGCAGAATGAATGATGTATACGAGGACATAGCAGAATGAGATATATGAGGACATAGCAGGATGAGGTATACGAGGACATAGCAGAATGAGATATATGAGTACATAGCAGGATGAGGTATACGAGGACATAGCAGAATGAGATATATGAGTACATAGCAAGATGAGGTATACGAGGACATAGCAGAATGAGATATATGAGTACATAGCAGGATGAGGTATACGAGGACATAGCAGAATGAGATATATGAGTACATAGCAGGATGAGGTATACGAGGACATAACAGAATGAGATATATGAGTACATAGCAGGATGAGGTATACGAGGACATAGCAAAATGATGAATACAAGGACATAGCAGAATGAATGATGTATACGAGGACATAGCAGAATGAGATATATGAGTACATAGCAGGATGAGGTATACGAGGACATAACAGAATGATGTATACAAGGACATAGCAGAATGAATGATGTATACGAGGACATAACAGAATGAGATATATGAGTACATAGCAGGATGAGGTATACGAGGACATAGCAGAATGAGATATATGAGTACATAGCAGGATGAGGTATACGAGGACATAGCAGAATGATGTATACAAGGACATAGCAGAATGAGTAATACGAGGACATAGCAGAATGCTGTATACGAGGCCATAGCAGAATGAGGCCTATTTTTTTACATAGCAGAATGATGTATAATATAGCAGAATGATGTATACAAGGACATAGTAGTGTTATAAATCTAATATTTACCAACTAAGTTATTACACATGTACCTTTATTTAGCATTTTAATTTTGAAACATGTGGTACAAAATACAAAACTTCATGTAATACGCCATTTTGTTAAGGTATTAAACTTATTAATCATTAAAATGCATGATAACATTTATTTGAGGCGTGAAATAAAAATGAACCTGGTTAAATATAAAGAAGTCATATATACACACGTACAAACATAATATTCCCAGAATTATTTTACATTCAAGAGGGTAGGTCGTGATTTTCGTAATTGAAATGCATGGTATGCTTTCCACAACTGCAAAGTAACGGATTGCTGATAAATATTGAAAGGACCTCGGACACTACTCTTAATTCTATGTTTCACTATACGTCCTATATGATATAAATTTTATTAGATTAAACACTTTTTCACCATACATCAAGAAAATAGTTTTTGAACAGGTGTAGTATATCACAATACATATTCTGTGGAAAATGTTGTTGGTAGATGGGGATGAATACTTAAATCCAAAATAAATGTTCATTATCATAGTAGGTTTATTGAACTGAGTAGGTATACTTAAGACCACGCTCACTCGAATCCAACCAACCTACATAATCTACATAATCTAATCTGCTTAATTTGGCTGGCTGGCTTTATCAAATACTTTAATCTATTAATAGCATGAGCAATTAATGAAGATTAAGACTGACTAGTCACTGTGTCATGTTTTTCGATATCTCGCACATGCATATTAAAATGGAAAAAATCGGGCGCGGGCCGGAAGAACAAACAAGAGAGCCATGAAGGCCCTAAATCACTCACCTGAGTAAAAGCTTTTGACCTTTGTTATCACTAAAGCTTGATATTTGTTCTCAAAGCTGTATACATGGTCCAAATTTCAAAGCTGTAGCATCAAACATAAGAAAGTAGGTAAATATGAAAGTAGGTAAAAAGGTCACATGACAATGTCAATATTGATATTTGTTTGCAAAATTGTACACATGGTCGAAATTTCATTACAGTAGCTTCAAAAATAAGGAAGTAGGTCAAAAGGTCACAATCAAGGTCATCCAAGCACAGCATTGATATTTGTTTTCAAAAACTGTACACATGGTCCAAAGTTCATTGCTGTAGCTATAAAAATAATAAAGAAGGTTAAAAGGTCGCAGTCACGGTCTTTTGAGGACAAGATTGTTATTTGTTTTCAAACCCCTGCACATGGTTCAAATTTCATTGCTGAAGCTTCAAAAATAAGAAAGTAGGTCAAAATGTCACAGTCAAGGTCATCCGAGGACAACATTGATATCTGTTTTCAAAACGGTACACATGGTCCAAATTTCATTGCTGAAGCTTCAAAAATAAGAAAGTAGGTCAAAAGGTCACAGTCAAGGTCATCCGAGGACAACATTGATATCTGCTTTGATGATTATCATCCAATTGGCCATGAATACCAGAATACTTTCATCTACTCTAAACAAATCATCAACCTTAGCATGTTTTTTTATCCATTTGGCCCATGAATATCAGAAAACTTTCCAACAACTCTTAACCAATAATTAACCCAAACATAATTTCCATCTCATTGGCTCATTAACATCAGAATAATTTATATCTACTCTAAACAAATCAATAACCCCAGCATAATTTAAATCTATAACAGGCTCATACATAACAGAACAAAATCCATCTACTCTTAGCAGGCCATTTACACCAGCATGATTTCAATATTCTTAGCTCATGAATATGGACAGATTTTCATCTATCTTAAAAAAGGCCATAAACTCCACCTACTAAACTCATGAACATCACAATGGCTTCCATTTACTAGTAAACAAGCAAATAATACCAGCATTGTTTCCATACATACTCTTATACATTGTATAAACCTCGTTTTCGCAAAACACCCTATACGCTCGGGTCGGAATGAACCGATCTTTCACTCTCTGCCATGGAAGAAACTTATAATCTACATCTTAGCAAGTCATAAACACATGAATATCAGAATGATTTCCATTTTTTCCTATCAAGTAGTTGCTTAGTAAACAGCATGTCAACCATGGCAATTATGAAACCATCTACTTATTAAGGTATACTAACTTCACATTCTATTCATACTACCTAGCCAGTCAAAAACACCAGCATGGCTTAACTGACATGTATAGCTTATGAATATCATAATGACTTAAATAGAATTACTTCTTTGGTAGTCATAAAAATTCAAGTATGATTTCAAACTATATAGCTCATGAATATTAGAATGACTTCTCATATATATATACTTCTCAGAAATTAAATAACACCAAACCAACATGACTACAACTACAGAGTTCATGAATATTAGAATGACTTCTTAGAAATTAATTAACAACATGACTTCAACTACAGAGTTCATAAATATCCTAATGACCAATAGCTAGTCAAAATCATCATCACGACTACAAAGTCCAGAGTTCTTGAATATCAAAATGACTTCAATAGATCTACTTCTTCACTAGTCCTAAACATCACAATGAGTTGAAACTATTGTAGCCCCCACCAGCACAACTTTTAACCTCAGTCTTCATAAATGTTGAAAAAAAAAATATTTGCTATTGAAAATCACTCAATCAAGTGAAAACTTATGAATATTGCATGAACAAAAAGAAAGAAATTATTATTGACTAAATACTGTCAAGAAATGCAAATAAACCCGTTGGAAAATCCCTTCCTTTAGCTAATGTTTGCCACTTGATATATGCCTATAATAGGATACATAATGTTGAGTTACTGTTTTGAACATTCTTTTTAAAATGGTAGAGGAATTAGTTTATGTATTGACCTTACAAGATGTACCTAAAAATAATTAGACCAACAGTCTTTGTTTTTCATCATCTTCAAAAAGTAATGATTCTGTGTACAAAACTTGTCAGTATTGCCCAAATATGAAAATTCAACATGCAAACTCACTTTACCATAAAGAGTCCATGAAATATAAATAAATAAATAATAATATTCCGAATGAAAACTACAAAAATAATCAATATTCTTGAGCAAAAGTCCATTGTGTTCCTAATTTTAAATCCATTCATAACAATTTTAATTCTAAGAAGGGATCTTTAATTTTACATTTATATTCATTTCCTAAATAAGTTAAACATTGCTTTATATACATTTATCCTTAGAGAACAGAGCTGACTTGGGATAGTTTGGTGGCCGGTAAAATATGATAAAAAATATATACAAGGACATAGCAGAATGAATGATGTATACGGGGACATAGCAGAATGATGTATAGGAGGACATAGCAGAATGAGGTATACGAGGACATAGCAGAATGGGGTATACGAGGACATAGCAAAATGGGGTATACGAGGACATAGCAGAATGGGGTATACGAGGACATAGCAGAATGAATGATGTATACGGGGACATAGCAGAATGATGTAAAGGAGGACATAGCAGAATGAGGTATACGACGACATAGCAGAATGGGGTATACGAGGACATAGCAGAATGAATGATGTATACGGGGACATAGCAGAATGATGTATAGGAGAACATAGCAGAATGGGGTATACGAGGACATAGCAGAATGGGGTATACGAGGACACAGCAGAATGAATGATGTATACGGGGACATAGCAGAGTGATGTATAGGAGGACATAGCAAAATGAGGTATACGAGGACATAGCAGAATGAGGTATACGAGGACATAACAGAGTGATGTATACGAGGTCATAGCAGAATGATATATACGAGGACATAGCAGAATGAGGTATACGAGGACATAGCAGAATGATGTATATTAGGACATAGGAGAATGAGTTATACGGGGACATAGCAGGATGATGTATAGGAGAACCTAGGAGAATGGGGTATACGATGACATAGCAGGATGATGTATAGGACATACAAGGATGAGGTATACCAGGACATAGCAGAATGAGGTATACGAAGACATAGAAGAATGAGGTATACGAAGACATAGCAGAATTAGGTATACAAGGACATAGCAGGATGAGGTATACAAGGACATAGCAGGATGAGGTATACAAGGACATAGCAGAATGAGGTATATGAGGACATAGCAGAATGAGATATACCAGGACATAGCAGAATGGGCTATACGAGGACATAGCAGAATGAATGATGTATACGGGGACATAGCAGAATGATGTATAGGAGGACATAGCAGAATGAGGTATACGAAGACATAGCAGAATGAGGTATACGAGAACATAGCAAAGTGATGTATATGAGGTCATAGCAGAATGATGTATACGAGGACATAGCAGAATGAGGTATACGAGGACATAGCAGAATAATGTATACGAGGACATATCAGAATGAGGCATACAAGGTCATAGCATAATGAGATTAATGAGGACATAGCAGAATGAGATATATGAGGACATAGCAGAATGAGGTATACGAGGCCATAGCAGAATGAGGTATACGAGGACATAGCAAAATGATGAATACAAGGACATAGCAGAATGAATGATGTATACGAGGACATAGCAGAATGAGATATATGAGTACATAGCAGGATGAGGTATACGAGGACATAGCAGAATGAGATATATGAGTACATAGCAGGATGAGGTATACGAGGACATAGCAGAATGAGATATATGAGTACATAGCAGGATGAGGTATACGAGGACATAGCAGAATGAGATATATGAGTACATAGCAGAATGAGGTATAGTCAGTCTTAATCTTCATTAATTGCTCATGCAAACTCACTTTACCATAAAGAGTCCATGAAATATAAATAAATAAATAATAATATTCCGAATGAAAACTACAAAAATAATCAATATTCTTGAGCAAAAGTCCATTGTGTTCCTAATTTTAAATCCATTCATAAGTTATAATAATAAGTTAAACATTGCTTTATATACATTTATCCTTAGAGAACAGAGCTGACTTGGGATAGTTTGGTGGCCGGTAAAATATGATAAAAAATATATACAAGGACATAGCAGAATGAATGATGTATACGGGGACATAGCAGAATGATGTATAGGAGGACATAGCAGAATGAGGTATACGAGGACATAGCAGAATGGGGTATACGAGGACATAGCAAAATGGGGTATACGAGGACATAGCAGAATGGGGTATACGAGGACATAGCAGAATGAATGATGTATACGGGGACATAGCAGAATGATGTAAAGGAGGACATAGCAGAATGAGGTATACGACGACATAGCAGAATGGGGTATACGAGGACATAGCAGAATGAATGATGTATACGGGGACATAGCAGAATGATGTAAAGGAGGACATAGCAGAATGAGGTATACGACGACATAGCAGAATGGGGTATACGAGGACATAGCAGAATGAATGATGTATACGGGGACATAGCAGAATGATGTATAGGAAAACATAGCAGAATGGGGTATACGAGGACATAGCAGAATGGGGTATACGAGGACATAGCAGAATGAATGATGTATACGGGGACATAGCAGAGTGATGTATAGGAGGACATAGCAAAATGAGGTATACGAGGACATAGCAGAATGAGGTATACGAGGACATAACAGAGTGATGTATACGAGGTCATAGCAGAATGATATATACGAGGACATAGCAGAATGAGGTATACGAGGACATAGCAGAATGATGTATATTAGGACATAGGAGAATGAGTTATACGGGGACATAGCAGGATGATGTATAGGAGAACCTAGGAGAATGGGGTATACGATGACATAGCAGGATGATGTATAGGACATACAAGGATGAGGTATACCAGGACATAGCAGAATGAGGTATACGAAGACATAGAAGAATGAGGTATACGAAGACATAGCAGAATTAGGTATACAAGGACATAGCAGGATGAGGATGAGGTATACAAGGACATAGCAGAATGAGGTATATGAGGACATAGCAGAATGAGATATACGAGGACATAGCAGAATGGGCTATACGAGGACATAGCAGAATGAATGATGTATACGGGGACATAGCAGAATGATGTATAGGAGGACATAGCAGAATGAGGTATACGAAGACATAGCAGAATGAGGTATACGAGAACATAGCAAAGTGATGTATATGAGGTCATAGCAGAATGATGTATACGAGGACATAGCAGAATGAGGTATACGAGGACATAGCAGAATAATGTATACGAGGACATATCAGAATGAGGCATACAAGGTCATAGCATAATGAGATTAATGAGGACATAGCAGAATGAGATATATGAGGACATAGCAGAATGAGGTATACGAGGCCATAGCAGAATGAGGTATACGAGGACATAGCAAAATGATGAATACAAGGACATAGCAGAATGAATGATGTATACGAGGACATAGCAGAATGAGATATATGAGTACATAGCAGGATGAGGTATACGAGGACATAGCAGAATGAGATATATGAGTACATAGCAGGATGAGGTATACGAGGACATAGCAGAATGAGATATATGAGTACATAGCAGGATGAGGTATACGAGGACATAGCAGAATGAGATATATGAGTACATAGCAGGATGAGGTATACGAGGACATAGCAGAATGAGATATATGAGTACATAGCAGGATGAGGTATACGAGGACATAACAGAATGAGATATATGAGTACATAGCAGGATGAGGTATACGAGGACATAGCAAAATGATGAATACAAGGACATAGCAGAATGAATGATGTATACGAGGACATAGCAGAATGAGATATATGAGTACATAGCAGGATGAGGTATACGAGGACATAACAGAATGATGTATACAAGGACATAGCAGAATGAATGAGGTATACGAGGACATAGCAGAATGAGATATATGAGTACATAGCAGGATGAGGTATACGAGGACATAGCAGAATGAGATATATGAGTACATAGCAGGATGAGGTATACGAGGACATAGCAGAATGAGGTATACGAGGACATAGCAGAATGAGGTATACGAAGACATAGCAGAATGCTGTATACGAGGCCATAGCAGAATGAGGCCTATTTTTTTACATAGCAGAATGATGTATAATATAGCAGAATGATGTATACAAGGACATAGTAGTGTTATAAATCTAATATTTACCAACTAAGTTATTACACATGTACCTTTATTTAGCATTTTAATTTTGAAACATGTGGTACAAAATACAAAACTTCATGTAATACGCCATTTTGTTAAGGTATTAAACTTATTAATCATTAAAATGCATGATAACATTTATTTGAGGCGTGAAATAAAAATGAACTTGGTTAAATATAAAGAAGTCATATATACACACGTACAAACATAATATTCCCAGAATTATTTTACATTCAAGAGGGTAGGTCGTGATTTTCGTAATTGAAATGCATGGTATGCTTTCCACAACTGCAAAGTAACGGATTGCTGATAAATATTGAAAGGACCTCGGACACTACTCTTAATTCTATGTTTCACTATACGTCCTATATGATATAAATTTTATTAAATTAAACACTTTTTCACCATACATCAAGAAAATAGTTTTTGAACAGGTGTAGTATATCACAATACATATTCTGTGGAAAATGTTGTTGGTAGATGGGGATGAATACTTAAATCCAAAATAAATGTTCATTATCATAGTAGGTTTATTGAACTGAGTAGGTATACTTAAGACCACGCTCACTCGAATCTAACCAACCTACATAATCTACATAATCTAATCTGCTTAATTTGGCTGGCTGGCTTTATCAAATACTTTAATCTATTAATAGCATGAGCAATTAATGAAGATTAAGACTGACTAGTCACTGTGTCATGTTTTTCGATATCTCGCACATGCATATTAAAATGGAAAAAATCGGGCGCGGGCCGGAAGAACAAACAAGAGAGCCATGAAGGCCCTAAATCACTCACCTGAATAAAAGCTTTTGACCTTTGTTATCACTAAAGCTTGATATTTGTTCTCAAAGCTGTATACATGGTCCAAATTTCAAAGCTGTAGCATCAAACATAAGAAAGTAGGTAAATATGAAAGTAGGTAAAAAGGTCACATGACAATGTCAATATTGATATTTGTTTGCAAAATTGTACACATGGTCGAAATTTCATTACAGTAGCTTCAAAAATAAGGAAGTAGGTCAAAAGGTCACAATCAAGGTCATCCAAGCACAGCATTGATATTTGTTTTCAAAAACTGTACACATGGTCCAAAGTTCATTGCTGTAGCTATAAAAATAATAAAGAATGTTAAAAGGTCGCAGTCACGGTCTTTTGAGGACAAGATTGTTATTTGTTTTCAAACCCCTGCACATGGTTCAAATTTCATTGCTGAAGCTTCAAAAATAAGAAAGTAGGTCAAAATGTCACAGTCAAGGTCATCCGAGGACAACATTGATATCTGTTTTCAAAACGGTACACATGGTCCAAATTTCATTGCTGAAGCTTCAAAAATAAGAAAGTAGGTCAAAAGGTCACAGTCAAGGTCATCCGAGGACAACATTGATATCTGCTTTGATGATTATCATCCAATTGGCCATGAATACCAGAATACTTTCATCTACTCTAAACAAATCATCAACCTTAGCATGTTTTTTTATCCATTTGGCCCATGAATATCAGAAAACTTTCCAACAACTCTTAACCAATAATTAACCCAAACATAATTTCCATCTCATTGGCTCATTAACATCAGAATAATTTATATCTACTCTAAACAAATCAATAACCCCAGCATAATTTAAATCTATAACAGGCTCATACATAACAGAACAAAATCCATCTACTCTTAGCAGGCCATTTACACCAGCATGATTTCAATATTCTTAGCTCATGAATATGGACAGATTTTCATCTATCTTAAAAAAGGCCATAAACTCCACCTACTAAACTCATGAACATCACAATGGCTTCCATTTACTAGTAAACAAGCAAATAATACCAGCATTGTTTCCATACATACTCTTATACATTGTATAAACCTCGTTTTCGCAAAACACCCTATACGCTCGGGTCGGAATGAACCGATCTTTCACTCTCTGCCATGGAAGAAACTTATAATCTACATCTTAGCAAGTCATAAACACATGAATATCAGAATGATTTCCATTTTTTCCTATCAAGTAGTTGCTTAGTAAACAGCATGTCAACCATGGCAATTATGAAACCATCTACTTATTAAGGTATACTAACTTCACATTCTATTCATACTACCTAGCCAGTCAAAAACACCAGCATGGCTTAACTGACATGTATAGCTTATGAATATCATAATGACTTCTCATATATATATACTTCTCAGAAATTAAATAACACCAAACCAACATGACTACAACTACAGAGTTCATGAATATTAGAATGACTTCTTAGAAATTAATTAACAACATGACTTCAACTACAGAGTTCATAAATATCCTAATGACCAATAGCTAGTCAAAATCATCATCACGACTACAAAGTCCAGAGTTCTTGAATATCAAAATGACTTCAATAGATCTACTTCTTCACTAGTCCTAAACATCACAATGAGTTGAAACTATTGTAGCCCCCACCAGCACAACTTTTAACCTCAGTCTTCATAAATGTTGAAAAAAAAATTATTTGCTATTGAAAATCACTCAATCAAGTGAAAACTTATGAATATTGCATGAACAAAAAGAAAGAAATTATTATTGACTAAATACTGTCAAGAAATGCAATTAAACCCGTTGGAAAATCCCTTCCTTTAGCTAATGTTTGCCACTTGATATATGCCTATAATAGGATACATAATGTTGAGTTACTGTTTTGAACATTCTTTTTAAAATGGTAGAGGAATTAGTTTATGTATTGACCTTACAAGATGTACCTAAAAATAATTAGACCAACAGTCTTTGTTTTGCATCATCTTCAAAAAGTAATGATTCTGTGTACAAAACTTGTCAGTATTGCCCAAATATGAAAATTCAACATGCAAACTCACTTTACCATAAAGAGTCCATGAAATATAAATAAATAAATAATAATATTCCGAATGAAAACTACAAAAATAATCAATATTCTTGAGCAAAAGTCCATTGTGTTCCTAATTTTAAATCCATTCATAACAATTTTAATTCTAAGAAGGGATATTTAATTTTACATTTATATTCATTTCCTAAATAAGTTAAACATTGCTTTATATACATTTATCCTTAGAGAACAGAGCTGACTTGGGATAGTTTGGTGGCCGGTAAAATATGATAAAAAATATAAAATCACACTTTTGAAAAAAATGTCAGTCACAACCGCTTTGCACTAAGCCTGCAATATTGAAATAAATCACAAATATCCTAATACCTTCAAATAAGTTACAGATTAACAATTCTCATATTAAGATTGATATTTACTAATCTTGTGATGAAATTATAATATATTGCAATATTGCATATAAAAAGGAGTTTCTTAAAAGCCTGAACTACTATTTTATATTAGTTTATAACTAGAAACTAATACAAATGCATCATAATTATACAAATGTTATGTAATAACACAATTATATCATTTCACACTATTTAGACATTCCGATTTTAAGATAGTTGCTTACGAATAGATTTATTATATTTATTTTAGTGTAATTATTTTTTTATTTTATTTTTCCCAACTACATTTAAATTAGAAATAGACATGGATGACTAGTAAATGACAAGTAGAGACCCATTGTCTGTATTTAATAGCCCAGTAAAATGGCTTTCCATTTAAAGGTCATCAATAAATGGTTAGCCCAGTAAAATGGCTTTACATTAAAATGTCATCAATAAATGGTTAACTGTTTTATCATGTGTTAAACAATAAACTACATTGTAGGATAGGAAATTATCTCATCAGCGATATTAAATTTAAAACATTAAAGTCAATCTGAGTGGATCAGAAAAGTCAATACTGGCTTATCTAATAAACTACAAACTCTGTGTGTCCTTCTATATTCAGTATTAACTGTACCTGGAATTTATTCTGAAATCAGGCCGCAAGGATTACATACTGAATCAATTTTAAGTTTTGTTTTGAAAGCCTTTTCTTGTCTATTTTTGAGATGAAGAAAATGGCTCTCAATCATCGCTTACAAATTGCCACATAGAAAAAAAGTAATTTAAATGAACTAAAGTGACAGAATTCAATTTGTGAATATTAGTGACAGCACTCTCTGGACGCGCTAACATCTTTTAACAGATTGTTCCTGTAGGATTTGCGTCTACCGTACATACAATCTACAAAAAGATGCACTCTTTTTTTACATTTTAACAATAAAATGCAGTATGAATGTCCCAAAATGGCAACAAATCCTTTTGTATTCGCAATTTAAAAAATCTTAAAAATATCGTTCATGATAGCTGTCAATGCGAATGTCCCTCGGACAGTTGGACATGTCCGGTATATTTCCCTTAAATGTTCAGTGTTAATTTTAATTTTATTATCAATAAAATGCAGTTTGAACCCGTGCCAAAAAAGGTTCGCTAAAGCTAAGCTAAAAGCACAGCTAAAAGCATAGCTAAAAGCATAGCTAAAAGCTTAGCGGTATTGGCCCGAAAAAGCGCAGCTTTTTTTATATAAAAAACGCAGCTTTTTGGAAAAAAAACAACACAGCTGCTGCGCTAAAGCTATGCTTTTTTGCCAAAATAGCTTAGCTAATTTCTTAAAAAAGCTCAGCTCTTGGTGATATTGGGCAAAATAGCTAAGCTATTTTTATGAAAAGCGCAGCTTTATGGCGGTATTGGCCCAAAAGCTAAGCTTTTTGATGGAGCTGCGCTTTTTCTTAAATAGCTAAGCTAATTATGAAAAGCGCAGCTTTATGGCGGTATTGGCCCAAAAGCTTAGCTTTTTCTAAAATAGCTTAGCTAATTATGAAAAGCGCAGCTTTTTGGCGGTATTGGCCCAAAAGCTTAGCTTTTTCTAAAATAGCTTAGCTAATTATGAAAAGCGCAGCTTTATGGCGGTATTGGCCCAAAAGCTTAGCTTTTTCTAAAATAGCTTAGCTAATTATGAAAAGCGCAGCTTTTTGGCGGTATTGGCCCAAAAGCTTAGCTTTTTCTAAAATAGCTTAGCTAATTATGAAAAGCGCAGCTTTATGGCGGTATTGGCCCAAAAGCTTAGCTTTTTCTAAAATAGCTTAGCTAATTATGAAAAGCGCAGCTTTATGGCGGTATTGGCCCAAAAGCTTAGCTTTTTCTAAAATAGCTTAGCTAATTATGAAAAGCGCAGCTTTATGGCGGTATTGGCCCAAAAGCTTAGCTTTTTCTAAAATAGCTTAGCTAATTATGAAAAGCGCAGCTTTATGGCAGAATTGGCCCAAAAGCTTAGCTTTTGGATGGGGCTGTGTTTTTTCTTCAAAATAGCTTAGCTAATTTTGAAAAGTGCAGCTTTATGGCGGTGTTTAGCTTTATGATGAAGCTTTTCAAATAGCTTAGCTAATTTAGCGCAGCTTTTTAAAAAAAAACGTAGCTCCTATTTTCATAAAAAATACCACAGGTGAAGAAAAGATTTTACAAAAAAACGCACTAAATACACACTTGAGTGTATCTAAAGTGCATTTTTTAACAAAAATATATGCTTTAAACGAAATTAAACAAAAAAAAATGCACCAAGTGTGTTTAAACCGCATTATATAAATATATTGAACCATCAAAAATAGAACACATTTGAATAAATACATAGACATTTTGCTTTATTTAAATTTCCTAAACATGAGTTTGTGTTACATATATTTTTATTATTTCATATTTAATTTTACATGACACCTTGTAACTGGACATAATGTATTTACAGACAGACAAACAAGTACATATTTGTCAAATTTAGCAATAATAAAATAACCTTTTACTCAGTGGCAAAAATAATTGATAGAAAATCATGAAACTGTTCAAGCTACAAATTGGAAAATGACAAGTCTCAAGGATCTTTTGTTATATTTTTGTCAAATCTAGAGATTCCTGACAGCTCTGGAATAAAACAGGGTATCATATTTTAAATATGTAATGACTTTATTAGTACTTAACTTAAATTGATTGACCCAATTTGGCCAGTTTCCAATAACTGGTAAGCCATGTGGCAGATGGCAGTTTTATGACCCCTCCAAAAACCAACACTGTAATCATTTGTATAGCATTAAAGGTGCTAGTGTGCATATGTATGGAAACATGGCAATTTCAGCTTAATATGTTAATATGATATTAACATATATATAAGGCTGAAAACAAGTGCATCTTCATAGAGTTTTAAAACTACGTAAATCTACTATCTGGGACCAATAATCCTACATCCAGCTACTATCTACAACAGCATTGTTATTTATTAAAATATGTGCACTAGATTGAAAGTTGACAAATAAAAGTCCCACAAGTAGTCAAGTGTCATAACAGTGAAATTAACAACTGAAATAAAGAATACATACCATGACCTGAGTACTTTCACATGTCAGTTTATCACAAATCATCCAATAGTGGAATGTCATGTTTCTAATCATAGTTCATATTTATCTGATCTAATGATTATTATTTTACTTCACTAATCCCTTTACTATTAATTTGTTTTAATTGGTGTGAATTCATTTATTAATTAAAACATCATCATAATTCTTTTAATGAAATCCCAACAAAATGGCTACCAGTAGCTTTGATTTGAAATTGGCTCCCTAAATGCTGAGATTTAATTGGTCCTCGGTACAATCAGATAAGATCAGGCTTATCATGCATGTTGTAAAATTGGAAAGGAAATGACAAAGAATTTGGTAGTGGCATTACAAGAAATTTAAGGAATAATAATTCTATAAATGTTGTTATTACATGCAATTGATTATTGCCTATAAGTAAAATGTGTTCTTTTGATTTAAATAAAAAATATAATATATTTTTGATTTTTAAAATAATCTTTCTTTTTATTTCATTATTTTATTTTATTTTAGTTTGAAGGTATATTGATCAATAATAAAATGCTTATTTACTGGTTGGTTGATTTATTGATTGATTGATTGATTGATTCATTCATTCATTGATTGATTGATTCATTCATTCATATTCTTGTATTTATGTGTATATTTCATAAATGATTACTTTATTACACAAAGATACTACTTTTTTTTACCTAAACTAAAAGATGCACTTCTTAGTAAAAAGATACACTTAAAATGCACTCTTTAATGACAGTAGATTATCAATAAAACTAAAGATACTTTTAAAAGGGATGCCAATAAAAAAAGATGTATCTTTTGTTCCTGCCAAAATATTTATGCCAAAAACTACAGAAACTAGCTCTGAGTAGCAAAAAGTTTAAACATAAACCCAATTTAATGGCACTGGTTAAATGCCAAAGACAGCCAAAAATTGTCTTATTTTAAATCGAATCAGCATGTACAGAGACAAAGAATAACTTGACCAACATGGATTCAATTTTAGTTTAAAATAAAAAATCCAAAATAGAATAATCAGGACCTGATGAGATGGGACACATTTTCAAAACAATTTAAAGGTATTTAGGAAAATGATATATTTTCAGACACCTGCGTTTTGAATAAAAAAAAACAACAGAAAAATATTTGGAATTTCTATTTTAACAACTGTGTTATAAATAAATAATAAAATTTTGAAAATGAATTTCACAATATAAACCTTTGTTTTTCTCCAAAAGCTTAGTCTTTTGTTTGAAAAGCTTAGTCTTTTAAAGAAATACTAACCCAATTTTAATTTTGGAAAAGACGCAGCTAATATGAAAAAGACGCAGCTTTTCTAAGAGGCAATCTTTTACCTAGTCAAAAGACGCAGCTTTAGCTAAGCTTTGATTTAAAAAACGCATCTTCATAAACAAAAAGCGCAGCTTAGAAGAAAAAACTCAGCTTTTAGAGAAAAGAACATAGCTTTTGTTCAGCTCTTTTTTAAAAAGCGCAGCTTTGAAGAAAAAGCGCAGCTTTTTAGAGAAAAAAACATAGCTTTAGCTAAGCTATTATTAAAAAGCACAGCTTTTGCTAACCTTTCTATAAAAAACACAGCTTTTGCTAAGCTTTTTGAAAATAGCTTAGCTAAAAAAACACAGCTTTTTGAAAAGCATAGCTTTAGCTAAGCTAAAGCTGCGCTTTTTAGAAAGCTGAGCTTTTTTTTGGCACAGGAATGGCTAAAAATTGCATTTTTACATACATGTATATATATATATTCAGTCTCATTTGAAGTATATATACTCAACAGGTCTAATGTATATCAATTTCAGCAAAGTGACTCACCAATTTTTCTTAGAAATTCAGCTAGCCAGCCGATCCACAAAACAGCCAGCTTTCCAATAATGATAACCCCATTTAGTTTAAATTTTAGATTTAAAACATAAATGATACTAAAACAATATGTCAGAGGTATCAACAAAGGACTATATATATATAAAATACCTATCGCAGTACATTATGATAGTACAAATAATTAAATATATGAACCTTTTTCTTCTGATATCTTTTTAATTTTTTTTTATTTAAATGTATATGTTTTTTTGTTGACCTACAAATCTCATAACAATTTCTATTGAAATAAAATTTGAACATTTTTTACTGCTTTTATTATATTTAAAGTTCAATCTTAAATGAAATTAAGGGGCCAAAATGTCTCTGATGAAAATCAGTAAAGGACCAAACAGTCTTGAGTCAATATTTTTAAGGGGCTAAAATGGCAGGGCCGCAATGTCTCAGGGGCTGATTTGGTAGTAAGACAACTTGTAAAGGGGCCATTTTGTCTTGCTCTGCTATCTCCTACAAGTTACGTGTAGTTTTATACATTTAAACAATTAAAATGTGGTTGGATTTACTATCCTCAAACGATTTCAAATTAGAATTTGTAGTTGTATAACACCTCTTGTGTACACAGTTCGAGATCTACAACGTCCACATACAATTATTTGGACTACTTCAGTCCGAGACCTATTCCTCTGGTTCTCAGTTGACCACTTAACCACCCATATATTGTTTTATGCTTACATTTACAGAAAACTGTTTCAATCAATTGGCAAAAAGGATCACACAACTATAAAGTTGAAAAAGAATAAAGTTGGTGCAGTCCACCATTACTCGCTTACCGACCAGTCCTACTAAATACTACAAAGACAGGCAAAGTCTAGCAGAGTCAAGCAAAGTCTACCAAAGACAGTTTTATTTTGAACAAAGTCAATCACAAAAAGATGTCGTTGTCATATAAATGACTTTATGATAACGAGAATAAGGCATATTTGCATGATACAATATATGAGTCCAGCAAAGTCAAGCAAATTGAAGCAAAGTCAGTTTTATTTTGAACAAAGTCAATTAATTAACACTTAAAAGTAATTATAAAATATTAAAAGCCACAATCACGGTCATGGCCAATATCAGTGATACAATCTACTTTACAGCCAGTCACCGTCATGGCCAATATTGGTGATACAATATATTTTAAAGCGACAGTCACCGTCATGGCCAATATCGGTGATGCAATCTACTTTACAGCCACAGTAACGGCCATTATCGGTGATACAATCCAGTATATGGCCACAACACAACAGAACACAATCAACACACACAGACAAACAACACAAACACAAATTAAAATCGCTCCAAACATTATACTTACACAAAACGTTATCAGCTTACTGATAAATAGCCTCGAACAGCCTTTTAAATTGAAGAAATGATATATTTGACACAGTCCACCATTGTACGGTAACAGACAACAATTTTATTGATACATGAAACAGTTAACACTTTTTAAGCTGTGTGTCTATAACTTATCGCAGCTGTTACCTCCCCTGAATATATTACATGTATAACAACCACGACTTCAGAAGCTGAACAACATTTATATCTCAAGATCGTGAGTGTATCAACTACTTTACGGCTGTTATATTTGCCGGGATCCAGGACTGCCGGACCCAGGATCCGGGACCTCAATTTCAATTTTGGATTTATCTTTGCGTTTGTAATGTTTGATCTTCTACAATCAATTTAAAGTTATAAATGCCTTAAAATAAATATATTCATAGCATATGAATTATTTCAATGCATATATTGTAATCCACTTATGAAAAAGATGTCTGGTAACATGCTCATAATATGTCTACTTAACGGCAGTTATATTTGCCCATTCGGAACTCCTCGGCCATTTTTTCAAAAACAACCTCGGATGTATGCCGGTACATCTTTTGAAGTAGTCCGTATTTTTTTTAATAAAAGCATTAATTAAATGTAGTGTTTAAGAGTTGTATTCATTGCTCTCAGTTTAAATTGATTGCCAGTGAAGTGTATTATTGCAAACATAATTACGATTCCCAAGAGTAAAGTCATAAATTTTAACTACTAAATAAGATTACTACGCGATCTATTTGCAGCGGACTTAAACGTACCACTTTTTAAGTATGTAAACCGTCCATATACATCCGAGGTTGTTTTTGAAAAAATGGCCGAGGAGCTCCGAATGGCTCATAATATGTCTACTTAACGGCAGTTATATTTGCCGGGACACAGGTCGGCCGGGTCCCAGAATCCGGGACCTCAATTTTGGATTTATCTTTGCGTTTGTAATGTTTGATCTTGTACAATCAATTTAAAATAATAAATGCCTTAAAATGAAAATATTGATAGCATATGAATTATTTCAATGCATATATTATAATCCACTTATGAAAAAGATGGATTTTCAGCGTTTATGAAAGCGCTTGTAACTAATTGTATATTTAATTTTAATTGTGCATGCATTTCCTTTTATCAAATCCTGGTTGTAAACCTAAAAGAAATATGGAAAAACATAAAGACAACTACTCTTGACCTTATATATCGAATCTATTTGGACTGAAAGAACAGATTCCGTCTGGTAATATGCTCATAATATGTTTTCTGGTATTTTTAGAAAATGATAATGTATTTATATTCGACCTGAAAATATAACCATGTTTGCATTAAAATAAATGTCTCGGGACATCTATGAATAATCCGGGACTGCTACTAATAACTCCTGGGATCGCATGTTGGAAAAAGCCAACACCGCTCTGGTCGGGACCTTAGCTAGTTACTGCCGGGATCGCTTATTGTAAAAAGCCGGGACCGCTGTGGTCGGGACCTTAGCCATTTACTGCCGGGATCGCTAATTGGAAAAAGCCGGGACCGCTGAGGTCTTGACCTTAGCTAGTTACTGCCTGGATCGCATAATGGTAACAGCCGGGACCGCTGAGGTCTTGACCTTAGCTAGTTACTGCCTGGATCGCTTAATGGTAATAGCCGGGACCGCTGAGGTCTGGACCTTAGCTAGTTACTGCCGGGATCGCTTATTGGTAAAAGCCGGGACCACTGAGGTCGGGGCCTTAGCTAGTTACTGCCGGGATCGCTTATTGGTAAAAGCCGGGACCGCTGAGGTCGGGACTTTAGCTAGTAACTGCCGGGATCGCTTATTGGTAAAAGCCGGGACCGCTGAGGTCGGGACTTTAGCTAGTTACTGCCGGGATCGCTTATTGGTAAAAGCCGGGACCGCTGAGGTCGGGACCTTAGCTAGTTACTGCCTGGATCGCTTATTGGAAGAAGCCAACACCGCTGAGGTCGTGACCTTAGCTAGCTACTGCCGGGATCACTTATTGGTAAAAGCCGGGACCGCTGAGGTCGGGCCCTTAGCTAGCTACTGCCTGGATCGCTTATTGGAAAAAGCCGGGATCGCTGAGGTTCGGGACCTTAGCTAGTTACTGCCTGGATCGCTTAACGGTAACAGCCGGGACCGCTGAGGTCTGGACCTTAGCTATTTACTGCCTTGATCGCTTATTGGAAAAAGCCGGGACCGCTGAGGTTCGGGACCTTAGCTAGTTACTGCCTGGATCGCTTATTGGAAAAAGCCGGGACCGCTGAGGTCGGGACCTTAGCTAGTTACTACCGGGATCGCTTATTGGAAAAAGCCGGGACCGCTGAGGTCGGGACCTTAGCTAGTTACTGCCTGGATCGCGTATTGGTAAAAGCCGGGACCGCTCTGGCCGGACCTTTGGAATTTACTGCCGTGATGGCTTATTGGAAAGCTAGGACCGCTTAGCCTCTGGCCGGTACCTTAGGTAGTAACTGCCGGGGTCGCTTATTGGAAAAGGCAGGAACCGCTGAGGTCGGGACCTGAACTAGGAACAGCCAGTATCGCTTATTGAGAAAAGCCGGGACTACGGAGGTATAAAATCAGCCTGTCACTAATTGAGAAAAGCAGGGACTGCTCTGACCGGGACAGCATAAGAAAAACTTGTTAGTGCTATTTTGAAGATGAGAATGACAATCTGAACAAGAGCTCATCTATCCCTTTGATTGGTATACAATTTAAGTACTTGAAGTTAAAACCCTTGACCTGAAACAAAAAAATAATTTTAGCAGTTTCCAACTATGTTTTCTAAATAGTTTTTGTTAACATGAAAACTGTGACAATATATCAAAATAATGCTTTGCAAGTTCCAAGCTTGGAACTATAAGGTGTAAGCTTTGAAATATAACTTTATCTTAAAAATTAGAACAACTTGTTAGTGTCATTTTATGGAACTGATAATGAAAATCGGAACAAGAGCTCATCAATCCCTTTGATTGTTATTCAATTTAAGTATTTGAAGTAAAAACCCTTAACCTGAAACAAACAATAACCTAGCAGTTTCCAACTTTGTTTCTAAATTATTATTTTTAACATTCAAACTGTGACATTATATCAAAATGATGTGTTTCATACTGATAAAAAAACGACACCATTAAACATCTTAATAATTGACAAATTATCTTTTTATGAAAACACATTTTGCAGTATTTCATACCTTTCCTATTCTTTATTATGTATTCTATATATTTTATGTTACCCGTGCCCCGTCTCTTAGTATTTATAAGGAAGATTACGGATTCAGGTTTACACTTTATTTAAACTCCAAAGGTTTGACCCTGACAAAATCCTAAAATATACAAAATAATCCAATTAACTTCTTAATACCGGAAAGGTAATAAATTACACAATACAGATAATATAAATAATTATCTAATACATCAAGCACGAGATAAATTCAAATGCAATTACAATACATCTCCAATAAAACAAAGTACTGTAAAGTAACAACTTACCGGGCAGTGGAATAAAATATGGAAAAGTTATCTTTTGAGATGTTGACACCTCAAAACCTGACTCGAAAGTGATTTGTGAAAATAAGAGCGGGAAATATGCAAAAATGTAAGTGTCTATTAATAAAAATACATAAGTTGAAAAACCAGTTCTTGTAAACACATACCCATGAAGACAGTGGACAGCACAATACATATATAACACAACTGACCACTCAGTCACACTTGAGTTCACATGTTAAATAAACCTGCTCTTTTCCTTAAGGGATTAACTTAATAAAATGTGAATATGAAACCTGGGTAACATACTCCCTCCCAAAGGAAAAAATGACTCCTGGCATTTCAGAATATATGAACATATACATTATTACATCATAATACCTAACTAAAAAAAAGGAAATTTCCATAGAACATTGAAATCTGAGCTCAAAATACCTAAATATGACATTATACACGATGAGGTACAAAAGGTAATAATAATGAGCAAAAAGCAAAAAAACACACACACAAAAAAAATGTCAAAGTAAAACCCAATGCATTATCTGCAGAACAGATTCCTATTCAGTTTAGACAAAAAAAACTGTAGGAGTCTCAGCTGCTACCTGATAAACCCACTTCCCATATCGTTCCGGTGGTTTACGGACTCTAGTTGGCCTGTTTGGGGGTACCTCAGCTAGACTATTAGGGGGTACCTCAACTGAAATGTTAGGGACTACCTCTCCTTGTTGTTCTGAAACAAATGGAAAACTAGAACTTCCTATTATTGCTGACGTGGAATCGTATAGCGCTATGTCAGTCTGCTGCATCTGTTGTTCAGCTAGATCACGAGATGGAGTTCCATTGAGTTGAGTAGTGTCTTCGGCCTGAAAATCACCTATGGTATTAGTACTAACAGTAGATTTCAAACTATTGTTATACCGGATAGGCCTTCTCCTTTGAGGTATGACATAACGCTCAGAGGACTCAGAACTCGCGTCAGACTCAGATTCAGGCTGTTGAAGTACCACACACTTGGACTTAGTTGTTCTTTTAGCTCTCTGCGGACATTGGACATCAGACTCCCTAGGTAGACAACTAAATTGCAGTAACATATTACGATGCAGAGTACGTGTCCTACCCTGACCATCTTCACGCCTCACTTCATACACTGGGATATCCTCATTAGGGATGCCCACTACAATGTAAGGATGTTCCTCCCATCGGTCAGCTAACTTGTGTTTACCCTGATGACCTACTGACAAAACAAGAATTCTATCTCCTACTTCAAATTTGGAAGCCTTAGCTTTCCTATCATAATAGCGTTTACCCTTTGCGCCCTGTTTGGCGGCCTCATTTGAAGCTAGTTTGTATGCAAACTCCAGTCTCTCCCGCAATTTTGCAACATAAGTCTGACGATCAGCAGATCCTCCTTTGGACCCAGTACCTAAATAAACATCAATGGCTAATCTTGGGTGCCACCCAAACATTAGATAATGAGGAGAAAAACCAGTTGAATCACACTTTGTAGCATTGTATGCCTGAACAATAGGCGCCAAGTATGTCTTCCAATCAACTTTCTGCTCTGCTTCTAAGGTACCTAGCATTTTGATAAGAGTCTGATTAAACCGTTCTGAAGGGTTTGATTGCGCATGATAGGGTGTCGTGCGAGTTTTTTTCGTACCAACGAGTTTGCACAATTCCTTTATAACATTACTCTCAAAATTGCGGCCCTGATCACTATGGAGCTTCTCTGGAAATGAATAAAATCTGAAAAAATTGTCATAAAGAGCTTTGGCTGTTGTCTGTGCTGTCTGGTTGCGACATGGCACTGCTTGCGCATACCTGGTAAAATGATCTGTTATTACTAAAACATGTTCATAACCTCCCTTTGACATTTCTAAAGTTAAAAAATCTGTACAAACAAGTTCCATAGGCCTAGTGGTTGTAATGTTTACTAATTCAGCTCTAGGGATAGGGGACTTCCTGCGTATACAGCGTCCACAATTTTCTACCAAGAAATTAACATCCTTTTCAAGTCCTGGCCAGTAAAATCGTTGCCTAGCTAACCACAAGGTTTTCTCTTTACCGGGATGCCCTACATCATCATGTATACCTTGGAGAGCTCTGTTCCTGTAACAAATTGGTAAAACTAACTGCCTACATGGCTGACTGTCTTGTGTAGTGGTTCTATACAAAACCCCATTTTCTAAAATGAGATGGTTCCATTCCCTAAGGAAACGCTGCACTTGCGTTGACTGCTTCTGGTACACCTCCTCCCTAGGGCGAGAACCACTGCGCAACAGATCAACCACCCTAGAAATTATTGGATCTTTTGCCTGTTCTACCTTCCAGTCGATTTTCTGCATACTGTTATTATGGTCATCTTCTTCACTGTCTACTGGAGATTCAGAACCTGTAGAAATACAAGAAACAAGTGGTACATCTGTTAAAGCAGCTCCACAGACAGCTTGGACAACATCAGAAAATACTTCAGGAATTCTTGAAAGTCCATCAGCGTCAGCATTTAACTTGCCTGGCCTGTAACGCAATGAAAAGTTGAAATTTGCTAAAGCCGCAACC
The DNA here is from genome assembly GCF_026914265.1 of Mya arenaria. Classification (NCBI taxonomy): domain Eukaryota; kingdom Metazoa; phylum Mollusca; class Bivalvia; order Myida; family Myidae; genus Mya; species Mya arenaria. The sequence goes on from NC_069137.1 coordinate 15,766,786, forward strand.
CAACGGTGACTGACTGCATCCAACTTTGCTGTAGTGAGAACATATGTCAAGGGATTATTATCGGTCACTACTTCAAAAGTATTGCCCCACAGATAATCATTGAACTTTTCTGTCACAGCCCATTTTAAAGCAAGAAATTCAAGTTTGTGCGCAGGATATCGCAACTCAGTTGACTTCAAACTTCGACTAGCATAGGCTATGACACGCTCTGTACCATCATCTTGTTTTTGGTATAAGACAGCACCTAAACCAGATCCTGAACTGTCGGTATGCAGGATAAATGGCTTGGAATAATCTGCAAAGGCCAGTACAGGAGCAGTTATCAACTTATTAACAAGCGTGTCAAAAGCTAACTGTTGTTCCTTTCCCCAGTTCCAAACTACAGGACTATTTCTGCGCCTTTTACTTCTCTTGCCGTTAAGACTGTAACCTTTAAGCAATGCATTTAAAGGATTAACAATCGAGGCGAAGTTAGGAACAAACCTTCGGTAATACGCTGCAAAGCCTAGAAATTGCCTCAACTCTTTCACATTCCTTGGAATCGGCCACTTTTCAACAACTGCAGTCTTCTCTGGATCAGTATGAACTCCTTCGCCAGAAATGGTGTGTCCTAAATAAGAAATTTTAGACATGAAAAGTTCACATTTGGAGGGTTTTAACTTTAATCCGTTATCTGATAACCTTGATAATACTGCCTCCAAACGCTTCACATGCTCATCAAAGTTCCTGGAAAAAATCAGAATATCATCTATGAAAACTAAACATTCTCTAAGGTGTAATTCTCCCATAGTTTTCTCACAAAGACGCTGAAATGTTGCACATGCATTGGTCAAACCAAAACCCATTCTATTCCACTCATAAAATCCAAGATTTCCAACAGAAAAAGCTGTGTACTGCTTGCTATCTTCTTCCATTTCAACATTCCAGTACCCAGATCTCAAATCAAGTTTTGAAAACATGGTAGCACCTACTAATGTATCAACTATATCATCAAATCTTGGTAACATATAAGCATCTTTCCTAGTTTTAGAGTTCAAAAAGCGCCAATCTATGCAAAATCTGAGACTACCATCTTTCTTTCTAACTAAGACCACATTGCTTGAATAAGGACTATCTGATTCCTTTATGACCCCTGCCTCCAACATCTCCTTAACATGCTGACGAACCTCTTCATACATTCCAGGGGGTATCTTCCTGTACGGTTGCTTGAATGGCTTAGGATCTTCAAGCACAATCTTATGCTTAAGACACTTAGCGCAACCAATGTCTGTTGGCCCAGTGGAAAACACATGTTTCCAGTTACCCAATACCTCATGGACTCTTAGGAGTTGCTCTGGTGTCAAATTATCAGCATTGATTTTAACACCAAGATCTGTTCCTATTTCTTCATGAGTCGGGGAACTAGGTAACTCAGAGGCCAAATTGTCAACAACATCTACTTCGGTTATCTGGCAAACTGTTACTTTAGGTTTAATGAGTATAGACTTTGCAGACATATTACATACTTTGACGGCAATTCTAGCAAATGACCCTGACTGCTTCATCTTAACAAGCCTTGGACAGACAGTATAACCTGGATTACCATAGTTTGGATTTTCTGTCACTACTTTTGTTATCTTGTGATCAACGTTTCTTGCAACACATGTTAGAGTTGAAGTTTGATAAGGTGCTAATCTCACAGACTTTTTGCCATGCAACTTAACATCATATGAAGAGTATCTCAAACTGTCTACTGCCAACTGCCACGCCTCGGGTAATTCATCAGATGAGCTATCACGGAACAACCGAATCACATTAGTACCAAGAATAATGGGACAAGAATTACTGAACTTGTTATCGGGGACTACCAACAATGGTACATACAAAGGAGCACTCTGAAAATCAACAGATAAAGTACATTCAACGTAACCTAAATAGTCAATTTTTGCACCATTTGCTGCCGAAATCTCCAATCCAAGACTATCCAACGGTTTCATAACTGGTTTGGTTGGCATTTCATCAAGTGAATTCTGTGAAATCAAAGAAATATTGGCACCTGTATCAATCAAACATTCCAACATGACCCCATTAATCATAACCACAGTGTGATTTGATTCTCCTACCAGACGTGAAAACAAAGTATCAGGACCCTTACTTTCACCAGCCCCTGTATGGCCCACAACAGAAGCGGTTACTCTTTTGACTGATCCTGTCCAGAGCCTCTGCCTCTACCCCGATATTGTCCATATCCGCCCCTTCTGTTGTTCTGAAAATCGTTAGAGAAAGATTGAGTAGAAGGTGGGTTATCTATCTGTTGACCTTGTGTTTTGGGTCCTAATCGTCTCAATATTTCGTCAAGCTTCGACTCATATTTAATCTCCATTCTAGTTTCTACCTTAGAAATTTCATCTTTCAAATGTTTTTCTAACTGGTTAAATCTATCGTCTAAACTATTTATGGATGCTAAAGCATGTGCATGGGCTTGAGTCTTCTTCGGTGCTGCTACCGACAGTGAAATCTCTTTCTCAACCGTGCGGATTTCCCTAAACAAAGAATTAAAATCAGAAAGAGTGTCATATTTGTGCCTAGTTTGACCTTTCAACGTTTCACTATTCAGAGAAGTCCAAAATTTGTGTCGTAACAGATCATTTTTTGATTATGGAGACATGTGTCCATTCTCAATTGCAGTTTGTAATAATGTTTCTAACCTGCATGCAAAGGATGTGACATTTTCATCAACCCTTTGTATGGCATTAAAAAATTCCTGCATAATCATTCCATGAGTGGATACATCCCCAAACATGGCATCTAACTTCTCTAAAATATCTGTCACTGTCGCATTCTCACCAAGCGGTATTACTAATCTTCTAGCAGTTCCTCATACCGACCGTCTGATAGCCTGTAACAAACAATGTTCATGAATATCCGGTTCTGAAATCAAACACTTAACTTCATAGCGCCATTCCACAAAAGTACATTCTGTTTTTGGTACTGGTTCATCACCTGAAAAGAAAGGGAGTTTAGGTATAAACGGTGACATATTGACAACCTGTGTGGAATTTCCTGGTCTAGTTTCAGACAACATCTGCAACACTCCACCTCGTCCTTTGGGAAACTGACTTTCACCTATGAAACCTCTCAGGGGTGTGGACTTTGGTCGTGCTGAAACATCAAAATCATAACCACCCCCTTCAGCTTCAGCCATATTTCTACACACTGAAACAATACAGTCAAGACTATTTTGAGCTCACTAATAAATGAATAACCATCTACGGCAGACTTTACTCAAAATAAGCTAGTGTCAATATTACCCTCTAAATGCCTTTCTAATAACCAAAAACACCCTAAGCATGTAGAACCCAATGATATTGTGACTGACTTTTCTTTACACTGAAAACACACATAAGACAAACAAACAGAAAATTACTTCATTCACACACCTCAGAATTAATTGGCAAATACTAATGTTAATTGAACATTAACAGTAAACACCTTAAATTTTCAAAAAAAAAAAAAAAATTACAAAAAACAAACAAACAAAAAAAAAAAACCTTTTACTATTATTCAAAATATTCACTGCCACAGCATTATCCTATGTTTATTTTTAATATAACACAAAACGAGAGCAAATTTTCATGCAAACATGCATTACACAAACAATTTTAACTTCATCAAAAGCATAAAGGTTTAACCATCAAATATGCAAACAAATGCAACAATTATTACTTATCTATTCTGGGAAAACAACAACAATCTTAAAAACACTCAACAAAAATTTAACTCTATCATTATGCTCAGAATAGCATCCAGTTGTGAACATCAAAACGAAAGTAGAATTGGCATAGATTTTTCTTATTGTAACTAAGTCAACAACAAAAGAAAATTACAATAATCCTCGAAATGAGACGAATTATATTACTATCACAAAGGATTTCAGTCAACTTGCCTTTACTTAATTTTTCAACAGCATAGAATTTACAACAAAATTTAACTTACTCACTTTAACAAAAATTGTTATATTTTTTTACATAAACAATAGAAACCTCTATGTAAATATACCAATGAAAATAGTGAAAATTAACACACAAAAAACAACAGCACAAAAGTATTCAATACTCACAGTTTATCCAACAAAATTTCACAAAAACACTAAAAAAATCCTTCTAGTCCGTGAATTTTACAAGATCACTTCTCCAGCCCCTTATTGATCCTAACTGTTCCCAGGATTCTGCACGTCCAACTTATAATCGCACACGAAAATTACGTCCCCTCAATCGACCACTCGAAACGACCACTCGAAACGACCAAAACGACCACGCCCAGGTCCGTGTCCCCTCAACCACTCGAAACGACCAACAGCTCCTGATAAGGACTTTTACAAGTCGATACGTTAAACCATGATCTTGACTTGACCACAAATGTATCATTCATGTGCACACAAGAATGTTCAAATAATATATGTTTCAGTCAACATATAGGCATGTAGCAAATATCTCTCTGCAGATACTCTTTTGCAGATGTATTTTACAAGTTATTTTTTTAAATATCTCCTGCATTCATACATTTCCTTCCTCGCGGAAATACACTGCTGTTCAACAAAGTTCAGTTGAAACAACTTCAAAAATAAAGTTTAGAATGATGGGTAGGGCTTGCCCTCACCATGCCACGCCCGGTTGACTAGAAGTGTACCAGAATGGAGTTTAAAGGTCCTGCCGGGATCGCCATTGTTACCCGTGCCCCGTCTCTTAGTATTTATAAGGAAGATTACGGATTCAGGTTTACACTTTATTTAAACTCCAAAGGTTTGACTTTGACAAAATCCTAAAATATACAAAATAATCCAATTAACTTCTTAATACCGGAAAGGTAATAAATTACACAATACAGATAATATAAATAATTATCTAATACATCAAGCACGAGATAAATTCAAATGCAATTACAATACATCTCCAATAAAACAAAGTACTGTAAAGTAACAACTTACCGGGCAGTGGAATAAAATATGGAAAAGTTATCTTTTGAGATGTTGACACCTCAAAACCTGACTCGAAAGTGATTTGTGAAAATAAGAGCGGGAAATATGCAAAAATGTAAGTGTCTATTAATAAAAATACATAAGTTGAAAAACCAGTTCTTGTAAACACATACCCATGAAGACAGTGGACAGCACAATACATATATAACACAACTGACCACTCAGTCACACTTGAGTTCACATGTTAAATAAACCTGCTCTTTTCCTTAAGGGATTAACTTAATAAAATGTGAATATGAAACCTTAATCTTCCTTATAAATACTAAGAGACGGGGCACGGGTAACATTTATATTAATTAACATTAAACATCTGCTTGGACTAATATGTAGTGCACTTTTAGTGAACTCGTAATGATCTTAAGGTGCACAAACTGTCAAGTTTTGTGTGAAAAATACTGTTCATCATCCGTGATTTACCAAATATTTAGACCTTAGGGTTTAAATAGCACTCTTAAGAATAAATTGCGTATTGTAAGAACGAAGCCTTTTCAGATTACAGTATGATACGTCTAGATTCGAGTGAGCATGGTCTTCAACTCTTAATTATATACCTTCTACAAAATTTACATGTACATATTTTGTTTCGTGGGTTGGGTGATCCCAATCAAGATCTCAAATTTTACCTTTCATTCTTAAAGCATAGCGTTTATGTTAGTGTTTAGTGTATTAGTCTAAGTACCTTCAATACTATGTATTTGAATGTTGATATCGAGGAGTGAAAGCGAAAAGGTTCTATGTGACAATAAATAAAAAAGCAGAAAGAACCTTTTCGCTTTCACCCCTCGATATGTTTTTAACCTCAATGATAAGTAATTGAAGTAAATTATAAGTACTTTCAGGTTTTTGTATGATACGCGGGAACATTAAAACTGGGGGTGTTATTGTTACCAGATTAAAACAAGCTAATTATCAACCTCCTGTGGGGCACATGTAAAACGTACTGAATATTAACCTCCTGTGTGGCACATGTAAAACGTACTGAATATTGACCTCGTTTGTTTGAGCGTACATACATACGTAACATACAATACAATGTATGGAGAATGTACAGAAATATAATTTTCTGGAGCAATTAAAGATCAATGATATAACATCCTGTAGTTGTTAGAGTGTGCTCATAAAAATAGAAATGTAGCTAAATTTCTTAGTGTTATTACGTAAAATAGCAGCAATTCAGATATAGAAGGAAATACGTGCATAGCTATGTAAATCCTCTCTTAGCTGGTTAGTAAAGTATATATATTTTGCTAATCTATAAGTGTTATTCTTTGTGTTACAACTAAACATGGATTCAAATTTATTTAACGTTAGCCAGTAGCTAAAATAAGGCTAAAATTGTTTCTTAATTCTATATTTTGTGCACACAAGTAGAAAATGAAGTTCAGATTCTACTTGATTCATATTGCATGCTACACATATTCTTTCATTTACGGGTGTGTTAGTATATCTGCCCGTATCGATTTCAAGTCTATGGGCAAAAGTTCTAAATCGTGAAAAAGTCTATCGAATTTTGTTTTCATGGATAGTTTTTAAATATTTTCTCTGATGAAAGCATGCTTAATAAGGCGTATATGCGCTTAAGGCGTTTTTGTTGATAACAAACCAGTTTCGGTTTTGGTTTCAATGGTTTCAGCAGTTACGAAACCGGTTTTGATGGTTTTGCTTAAAGTTACAAATGCATGGTTTTGTGTACATTTTCAACAATATGGCGGAGCTTCTGTAGCTACTGAGCTACACAAATACTAATATAACCCTTTTCATTTAGCTCATTTGCCCATTGTAAGGCATTGACATTATAAAAAAAGATTGAGTTTCAACAAACGAAGTTGACCACTATCCGCCATGTTGTTTTCGAAGTAAACTAGTTTTCGGATGGAACGAACCGATGAAACTGCCTCCGGTAGAGGTTTCGATAGTTTCAAAAACCGGTTTCGGTTTTCGTTAAAACACGATTGAAACTGGTTTTGGTTTTATTTGAAACTGTTACAAGAAATACTAAGTTCGTGAAACCGATATAAAATCGAAACCAGTTTATTACCAACAAAAACGCCCTTAATCTAGGTGAATTATCGAAACATGCGTACCCGCTGAGGCAATATGTGTCTATATTTCTCTTTTTGATTACCTCAAATATGTAATTATCAATACTTTCAGTTCGCCAAATATCCGAAAAAAACATGTTCATTCAAAATATATTTTACTTGAGTGGCCCAGTTTTTTTTAATAGTTTTTATTATTTGAATCGTCCGTTCGTAATTCGATATAAGTGTGTTGGATTAAACTATCATATCTTTTCCAATTTTTGATTAAATTTATTTTCCTATATTTTATCATTGGTACCCTTCCAAATTCTCCTTAAAATGCAATTAAGTTTGTTGTTGTTGTTTTTTACACCAAGTATAAAGCGAAGAAATTTTACATGGATCATTTCTATGTCTGTGGCTGGATTCATTCCCCAGATTTCCGAGGAAAAATTAAGAACTGAGCCCAATAAGACATCAAACAAAGTTTTCTGATGAACGGGAAGTTCTGTATTATTAAATATATGATATAATTTATACAGTGAAAAAATGCATGTTGAGCAATCAGTGTTTGAGACCTATTAAAGTTGCCATTCTTAAACAAATTGATTTCTATGTATTTAAAAGAATTAACTTATATTGGGTTACCATAAATCTGTAAGTTTATATGCGTTGCCATTCCATTTTAAATGAGCATGGCTTTACTACTAAAGGCTTTAGTCTTTAATACATTCATTTTAATCCCCACCTGTCGCAGTAATTTTCAACGTCATTTACTGTTAGTTCAATATTGAAATGATATGCCAAAACTTTCATTGTATTATAAACTAAAAGAAAACACTCCATTCTATTGACTTTATACTTAGCACAATTATTGACAGGCACATCTTTATAAACTTAACCTGGTTTTCACAAAGGGAAAACTATTTGTTAGAATGACTTGCGTCACTGTCCGGGTGGGCTGGTGGGAGACCGGGCAGCGATAACGTCACCTTATATATCGGATAACTTTAGCTAGGTTTGACATATTGTGACCAAACTTGGTATATAGAAAGAGTTCATGGAGACTTTTCATGGGATTGTGTTTAAGGCCCCTAGGATCAAGGTCAAGGTAAAAGTTACTATACTTAGAAAAATGGTTGGTTTTGAATTACTTTGAGTAAATGTCGACATATTACGACCAAACTTGGTAAATATGAAGAGTTTATAGAAATAGAGATTGTGTTTTGGGCCCCGACTGTTAAGCTAAAGGTGAAGGTCACTGTTGCTAAGAATTGAAAAAAAAAAATGATCGTACTGAATAAGTAAAGTGAGACCTGATATAGTGTGACCAAACTTGATAAATAGGACGAGTGTATGGATGCCTTTTATTGGATCGCTTTTTATACCCCCAGGGTCAAGGCCACTGTAACTTAAAATAGATTACCGTTTGAGACTGAATGGATGACATACTTTGACCAAACGTAATATGTAGAAAGTGTTTATGGATGACTTATGTGGGATTGTATTTGGGGCCCTTAGGATCAAGGCCACTGCTTCAAAAAAAGAAGAAAGCAGTTGAAACTGAATCTCTTCTGCCAATTATTAAAAACCTGGTTTTGTCTCATTGCGATTCTTTTTTACATTTTAATTTGATTGTTTTATTGCTTTTGACAGACACATATTAATAAATCACCATTGTATTCGTAGTCGTAGTCAAGTGCGCTGTCTTACGACAACTCTTTTTAAATATTGGAATTATAAAAATAAATCCCTGTACTGTAGATTGTGTCCGAGGTCCTTTCAAAATTTATCAGAACATTATAAAATGTGGGAAGCACATCATGCATTTCAATAACGAACATCCGTCAATGAAAAAATACATTTCTGTACTACTGGTTTTGAGAATGCATAATGTTTGCTTTGCACAAGTGCTTTTTTTATAATTCAACCACGTTTAATGTTGTTTTTAGCCCTAGATTAAACCTCTCTATAGAGGACTGTTAGTTATAATGCTTAAAAACGTTGATGCACGTTTTTAAAACTCAATGGCTATCGAGATCTGTTTTTATGGCCCTGTAGATGAAAATATTAAAATCGAACTGTCTGTCTGACCGTGTGTCCGGCTCCTCTTCCCGTATCTGGGCTGGTACTTTCTCTTATATGGACAGATTTTAAAGTTACTTGCCACATATGTTTGGCATATACAGACGATGTGTCTCATACAAGACCTGTGTTCCTTTTATAGGCAAATGTCACACTAACCCAATGTTTGCATACTATGGAGTGTTGAATATATTAGGACATAGATTATAATGGTCATGCCTTGGATGTATCTTTCTCATGTATAGAGTAATTTTAAAATAATTAGCAACATGTGTTCGTCTATCAAGACTTCGTCTCGCGTGTAAGAACCATGACCCTACCTCTGAGATCAAGGTCACACGTAGTTTTTGAATATAAAGAACGCTCTATATAAGGACATATAAGGACATAGAGTATAGATGGTGTTGTCGGGGCTGTAACTTTCTCATAAATGGACAGTTCTTAGAATATTGCCACATGTGTCCGGCATTCAAAATCAATGTGTCGTTACCTCTAAGGTCAAGGTCACCTAGTGTTTAAATACTATGGTCTGCTGCATATAACGACATGAAGATTAGGTTGATATGCCTGGGCTGTAAATTCTCATGTATTGGTGGATTTTAAATAACTAACCTCATACTAAGACAACGTTTCGCAAGACCGGTGGCCCTTCCTCTACACTTATTTTGTTTTTACTATGGAATGCTGCATTTAAGGTCACTTGAGTGTAGGTTGTCAATAATTTGCTTGAATTTTTATGTTTTGAGACAATTTCAAATAACTTGCCGGACATAAACGTCGTTTGATGGCACAGGGTAAACGCCAAAGACATTGAACACAAAAACAAACCAGATTTATGTTTACCAAACCTGTGAACCCTGGGTGTGGCCAGTAATGACACCAGGTGCATAACTTAAACATTCACAACCAATTTTGTTAAGATGAATGCGCAAACTACAGAACTTAAAGCTAAAAAATGGCCTTTGGGCTTTCAACAAGAACAAGGCAGAGAAATTCACAAAATCATCTGCAGAAGCAAAAAGCAAATTGTCTCTCAAAATCCTTGACTTGCAAATTGTCTCCCTTAACTCTAGACTTGAATTTACATGTACATGTAAACTTGGCTAAAAATAGAATTCGCTCATGCAGACCTGGCTAAAAATAGAAAGCATTTCTTTAAAACTTTTATGGCCCATAATCTAGGCATTCATGGGCCGATCTGGCTGGTTTTTGAAAGGAACCGAGATCTAATGGATATCTAGATACTGTACCGTGTTCACAACCAATTGTTTACACAATAGCATTTTTTATACTATCAAGGGCCATAATCTAGGCATGCATGGGCGGATCTGGCTGGTTTTCCAAAGGAACCCAGCTCTAATGGATATCTAGATACTGTACAAGTTTCATCGAGATACAATCAAAACTGAAGACTGTATCGTGTTCACAAGCAATTGTTTACAGACGCACGAACGCACGACCGCACGGACGCACGGATGCACATACTACGTACACATTACCATCGCATAAGCTCTTCTGGCCTTTGGCCAGTAGAGCTAAAAATCACAAACAAGAAACATGGAACAACAGTAAAATACTCCTCAAACAACACAGTGCATATATACTTTATAAAAAAAACTAGTTATGTTTGTTAAAACCTGAATTCTTAAAACTATTGTTCCACTCCGATCATTTTTTACAGAATATGTGTTCTATATACATGTACATTGTACACAGTAATACACATCTTCTATAATGAAAGTTCAATACTCGTAGCTGTGACTGACATATGCATGTTCATAGTATCCGAGGTCCTTACAAGATTGTTTAGTAAGCCGTTCCATTGCAGTTGTGACAAAGCATATCATGTATTGCAATAAAGATTTGTTTGTCTAAAAAGCATAACCTACCCTAGGCCTGATTTTACGATGTTTATTAAAACGGCAAATAAAATGTATGCAGGAATAAAACTACATAACTATGTTCCGAATAAATTTGCTTATAAAAGCTCTTTTGCCATTAAAGAGTTACAAATATGCATTGTATTTCCAGATTTACATGGATATGCACATAGTAGGGAAGCCATACATATGTAAAGTCTGTGGGACGCAGTTATCTGGGAAATTTGATTTGAAGTGTCACATGAAAAAACATGCGAACTTAAGCCATAAATTAAATGCAAACTAGAGTTATCTAACTTGGTTAATTAAGTAGGTTGGATGGTTGAGTACCATTGTATCAAGTCTCAATGCAATACCTCAAGTAGTTGCTGAGATATTAACCTATGTGTGCTTGCACGCAAAACCTTAACCAGAATTTCTTAGTCAAATAATAAAGGCCTATTTTTTTGCATTAAATGCAAACTAGAGTTATCTTACTTGGTTAATTGAGTAGGTTGGATGGTTGAGTTTCATTGTATCAAGTCTCAATGCAATACCTTAAGTAGTTGCTGAGATATTAACCTATGTGTGCTTGCACGAAAAATCTTAACCAGAATTTATAAGTCAAATAATAAAGGCCTATTATTGGCATTAAATGCTAAGTAGAGTTATTAAACTTGGTTAATTAAGTAGGTTGGGTGGTTGAGTACCATTGTATAAAGTCTAAATGCAATACCTCAAGTATTTGCTGAGATATTAACCTATGTGTGCTTGCACGCAAAACTTTAACCAAGGGGTGACGCCGACGCCAACGTTTGTGTGAGTAGTATAGCTCTCCTTATTCTTCGAATAGTCGAGCTAAAAACTGCAACGCATGGACAAACTGTGAATTGCTAAAAAGAAGACACAAATCAAAATAGTTACCACTCAGGTTTTTAAATAACTTTAAATCCATATTCGAAACGGTTATCAATTTCTCAGCCAGGAAATCTGTGGAAATGATATTTCTTCTCTCAGAAACCCATCTAGCTGCACAGCCACAGTCTAATAAGTACATACTCGTTTGTACCGCCGTTGTAACTTCGTTTGCTTTCGTTACAATAGTCCGTAAATAAAACATCCAGTATTGTATGTGGTATTTAAATGGAATATATCAAGTTTTCACTGCCTTGGCATTTATCTATTAAGAGCCAATGAGTGCAAATTGATTTTCGATGGATTCACTCGATCGATTTTAAAAGTGACACTATAAAACAGTTAAAGATTAGTTTGCATACGATCGTAAATAATGTTATATCGAGGAACACCCGGACGCTGATATTAAGAACAATATAGATAAAACTGTTGGAGCAACAGTTTTTGAGACTATATATTCTGACTGTAATGGAATTTAAACATGAATGTGCATTTCGTAGAGCGTTCTGTACAAGTTTAAACAAAACAAATAATTTGCATAGCGAAGTTAACTGTTGTTTTTTTTCATTTCTTTCTGGTACAATAAAATAAAAGTAAATAAGTTTATAAGAGAGTGATTACCCTTGTTGGAATGTGAAACCACGTAAGAGTCTTACTACATTAACTTCGACGACGACTGAACGAAGTATTAATTTAATTCATTCTTCAATAATTATAACATACGATGAAAATAAATTCTTATTTTACATATTCAATACGGAAGCAAAAAAGTTCAAATCATCCAACTTCTGGATAATTTTTATCAAGCATCGTTAAACAGAAGCTGAAACATGTTGCAATGTGTGTATGTGACATTTAATAGTTCAACACAAACAAATTAAAAGCATAACTATACAAGATATTTAAAAGCGTTAAATTGACAGACTAAGTTCACAATGTAGTTTCTTGAAATCTTAAAACATGTAAAACACACACTTGTTTCGACGTTCGCTCTTCTCTTTCGTTGCTTCTTACGACACGCGGTTTAACTTTGTTGTAGGATGTTCACGTTTTACCGCTCAAATTGGACTCGTTATCGATATTTGGCCAATCAACACTTCAGAACACACAATTAAAACACTGTATCGTTAATTTTCCAACTTCAAAATTTAACTATTCATTAACACGTGATGGCAGGAAACCTTTGAAACAGCGTCTTTTTAAATGTATCTAAACATTGAACATTTAACTAGCTAAAAACTGTTCCCTACGCTTTTCTGCTTTAAGAAAACATTTAATAAAGACATTTAAGCAAACATGCATGTAAATCTGCGATTTAAGTTACTATGATCAACAATATTGTCCTTTGGTGAAATATATTCAATGCTATATTCCACAATTACATTGTTTTTCTTTGAAACGCAAACAACGTTAAAGATATATACAAACATGTCTCGGATTTATCTCTTTTGCTGTAATACACCTTTCTGAGAGAAAGCAGTATCACATGTCTCGCACTTGTATGGCTTCTCTCCTGTGTGTATTCGTATATGTTGCGTTAATTCACCTTTCAGAGAGAAAGCAGCATCACATATCTCACACTTGTATGGCTTCTCTCCTGTGTGTTCTCTGATATGTCTCTTTAATTGACCTTTCCGAGCGAAAACAACATCACATATCTCACACTTGTATGGCTTCTCTCCTGTATGTATTATTAAATGTTGCTGTAATACACATTTCTGAGAGAAAGCAGCAACACATATCTCCCACAGCTATGGCTTCTCTCCTGTGTGTATTCGAATATGTTGCTGTAATACGCCGTTCCGAGAGAAAGCAGCATCACATATTTCGCACTTGTATGGCTTCTCTCCTGTGTGTATTCGTATATGTTGCTGTAATTTATCTTTCCGAGAGAAAGAAGCATTACATATATCACACTCGTATGGCTTCTCTCCTGTGTGTATTCTTGCATGACTCTTTAATTCACCTATCTGGGAGAAAGCAGCATCGCATATCCAACACTTGTATGGCTTCTCACCTGTGTGTATACGTATATGTCTCTGTAAGTGACATTTCAGACCGAAAGCAGCATCACATATATCGCACTTGTAGGGCTTCTCTCCTGTGTGTATACGTTTATGACTCTTTAAATTACTTTTCTGAGAAAAAGCAGCATCACATATCTCGCACTTGTATGGCTTCTCTCCTGTGTGTATTCGTATATGTTGCTGAAATACGCCTTTCTGAGAGAAAGCAGCATGACATATCTCACACTTGTATGGCTTCTCTCCTGTATGTATTCTTATATGTGTCTGTAATTTACTTGTATGAGTGAAAGCAGCACTACACATGTCACATTTGTGTGGCATTTCTCCTGTGTGGATTCGTTTATGACTCTGTAAATTACCTTTCTGAGAAAAAGCAGCATCACACAGCTCACATTTGTAGGGCTTCTCTCCTGTGTGTATTCGTATATGTCGCTTTAAATGATAAGTCTGAGTGAACGCAGAATCACATATCTCACACTTGTATGGCTTCTCTCCTATGTGTTTTCGTATATGCCTCTGTAACTCACCTTTCAGAGAGAAAGCAGCACTACATATCTCACACCTGTATGACATATCTTAAGTGGGTATTTTCATGTGACGTTTTAATATTTCCTTCAAAAACAGCTTAGCCCCACAAACACGTGTATGGTCTTCTCTTTGTGCATATCCATGTGAATCTAAACGAAACAATACATGTTTGTATCATATAAGTCAATTCTTTGAAACACAAGTATTAATATTCCCATTTTTTATGTTATTTTGTTCATAGCTATTTTATAAACATCATAACTCATATGATAGGTTGCTCTTGGACGGGTTTTCCTTATTGACGGCAGTTTGTTATTGCAATACATATAGGATCTGACACGAAATGTCATTTATTACGAGATTTTATTAAACGAGTTTATGAAATTTGTTAGTAAGCGAGCCTTACTTACAACTTTCATGGACGAGTTTAATAATATTATTGTATTAAATGACAACGCGTGTCAGATCTATTTATCACATGCTTCAAATGGTGTTTTTATTACTAGTGTAGTTCCACTTTCTGAACCGATTGTTTGACAGCTGAAGTACTCAGAGGAGAATGTCAACGATGCGCCATATAAATAGTTCCAAATTAAAATGATAAAACTAGCAGTTATCAAGTTTTAATTCTGATAAAGCGCTTAACAAATAAAAGTCAGCTCTATATTTGTGTTATTTTATAAAATTCATTATAAAATTCCCCTGCTATCCCCGGTATAGCCTGGCCTGAGGGCGTGGTTTCAATTGACTGGTGCGTAACAACACAAAATACAACTCCCCAACCCCTATAAAAAAAATAGCGGTTTGGAAAGTTGGAACACACCGTTCAATTATCCTTTCAGAATTATATTTGTTGTGCTGTTTTTCATTTACTAAGTGAGTAAATGAATAACAATAGTGGTTTGAGTTTAGAATGGCATATGACGTGACAATAATGATTATTATACCAGCTCCCTGACCAGTAGATGTCCCTCATGTCTTCCAATTCTCAAAAAACAAACATGATATCCAAAGGTTTATGGTAAATAAATGTTTAAGCTGGACTCTCACGGGTATACCATTTTTACAACATTTTTATTTTTTGTCTTCGAAAGAGCAAATTTTTGTGTAAATATCGGCAAACCAATGATATAAGATTTCTGACAAAAAATCAGATGGTAGATTGTCATATTTCTGTTCGAAAATTAATGTTTTAAGGCTTAAACCGTTACTAAAATAAATTTATGGTCTAACATATAAAAGTCTGCGATATATTTTTTGTCAGCAGACTTACATGTATATAACCAGTTCCTTGGATTTTTGCAAAAATTGGGTCGTTCTAAGACAAAAAAGAGGTTGTCAAAACGTTCAATCTGTGAGAGTGCAGCTTTAAGTCTGCAAATGACACTCTTATAAAACATACATATATGTATAACAAATATATTTTTGAGTGATAAACCTTTACTACTGCCAAATTAATTCATTTATGTTTAATATTTATTACTGCTAACAAGATTGAATCAGTGTATAATAAGATACAAATGTATACCATTTATTCTGCATATTTCTTCCAAATAAAATCTGGTATCCTTTATAAGTTAAATAATTTCCTTTTAAAATATAGAAACTACACATTTCAACATTGCACTGTAACAGACAACGATTTTATGAATGCCTGAAACAGGCAACACTTTTTAGCTGTGTTAGTAATTACCGTAGCGATTACTTCCCCTGATACACATCGTATATTCCTACCACGATTGGGGAACCGGATTAACATTTATGTCTCAAAGTTGTATGTGTTTCACAAATGTTTAGGTTTAACACCGGCATTTGATAAGAGGATTTTTATTCTGGTGTTAAACCTAAAAGAAATATGTACACAAATATTTAAGACAGTTACTCCAGACCACACGTATAGAGTCTTTAGGAATGAAAATACATATCGTGTCAGGTTAGAGGTTAATTATGTGCCTCTGGTCGTGTCTGTTTTTTTTAGAACAATAAAATATTTAATTTTTTCGACCTGAAAATATGTCGATATCTGCACAGTATATAACGTGACTTAACTATACTGGGTCTTCGTTATTAAGAATTCATTGTAGAATCATGCATTTGGACACAAATATTAGAAATGTCCGATGCAATTTTATCCAGTTTCACTTAAGACGGTCCTTGATTTTGCTGACATGGATTTAGTCAATCTCATGAATGTTTTAATTAATTGCTTCTGAAGTCTCCACCTTTTTTCCCATAAGTTTATGATTGGTACATCATTGGTTTGTGTACATTCCTTCTCGGGCGAAATCATGATGATTAATGTTACTGTTTTATATGCTAAATAATCAACATTTGCGCTTTTTTTATGCCAACTGAGGTTTTTTATCATAATTTGTTCAGCCGTTGAAATAAAATTGTTAATTTATTATCATACAAGAACTCGGTAAATCCACTACCATAGTTATTTGTGTTTTATCGTACCCAGAAAGTGTACCGATCCGGCAAATCGGTCGGTTTCCATATAAAACATTGTATGAATGTGTGAATATGTCGTTCTCATAATATTCGTGCACTGGCCGAAGTTTTTGTAATTCCAGAAAGGATACACTTAATCTTGTGTATACTCACCGGAGAAACAAACGAAATATTACTCGTAAAAAAGTTAATTAAGCCGACATGTATATTTAAAAACGGGTGATCGCGTGTATATAATTTGAAAGTAAAGCAAATATAATATCGCCCTTGCAATCGTTGTTGTTTGTAGGGTATTCGATGTGATAATGAGTGTTTTTTTTTAATTTTATGTTTATGGTATTATTAAAGCTGCACTCTCACAGATTGAACGTTTTGAAAACTTTTTTTGTCTTAAAACGAGCCAATTCTTGCGAAAATCCATTGAAACCAGTTATATAAGACTGCTGACTTATTTATATCACAGTTTTTTTATATTTTAGTTAAAAATTTAATGTTTATTGTATTTTTCTTTAACCGTTACTAGCTGTTTAAGCCATAAAACATTTCGAACGAAAATATGACAAAATACGATCTGAATTTGGTAAACAATTTTATAGTATTGGTTTGGTGATGATTACGCGAAAATTTGTCTTTTTTCAAGACCCCCCCCCCCCAAAAAAAAAAGTTGTAAAATCGTTTAATCTGTGAGAGTGCAGCTTTAAAACTACTTTGTTTATCTATAGATTGTTCGTGATTATAAATATTTTATACAAACATTAAAACAATACGCACAGCCGTATTTAGTTGCATAAAAAGTAAGGTGAGTATAACTTGAAATAAATGCTTCAGAGTTCTGTATTTGTTTAGAGACATTTTATGTTGTTTCAAGTTGTTATAATTATTTTTCATTTTTACAACCGAATCTAAGACATGTTTTAAATCTAGTTGTTGCATATAACAACCCTTACACAAAAACATACATACCTGTTATAAATATTCCGTTATCCTCTAAGTGAGATGTTAATTGTCCGTTTTGAGGTGAGAACATCGCAAATTAGTTATAATTCAATAATTGCTCAGTGTTATGTTTTCACACTTACAAGTTTGATATCTCAAGTTTTGCCATTTATCATGTGTTCTCACTTAGATATCGAAATACCTTTGTGTTATCATTTGATATGACGATACAACTAATATTGTGACCCCCAACGATACATATAACGGACAACATCTTACTTAGAGGTTGACCGAATATTTATTCCTGGTATATGCTATTTTGTACAGGTTTTTTCAGGGTTGTTATATGCAACAACTAAATTTAAAACATGAGTTAGATGGTTACACTTACCTTAAGTTTTATGCAACTAAATACTGTTGTGCAAATTGTAATAATATTATATGTTTGTCAGAAACTGTTTATAATCTCGAACAATCTATATATATATACATGTAGTAATAATAATACTCAAAATATAAAATGTGAAAATAACACTCACATCGAATACTCTACAAACAACAACGATAATAAGGGTGGTACTATTGGGTCACGGACACTACGGACCATGGACATTACGGACCAGATTTAGGGACATTACTATTTACATGCAAGTTCTGCACTCGATGACATTTTTCAAATATACATGTCGGATTAGATAACTTTTTCAAGATAAATATATTTCGTTTGTTTATTCGATGATTTCAATTAATGCACTGGAATACACCATATTATGTTTATCCTTTCTGGAATAACAAAAAACTACCGCAAGTGTACGAAGAATTTGAGAACTACATATTCACAAAATGTTTTAAAAGGACACAGATCGATTCGCCGGATTGGTACACTTTCTGGCTGCGATGAAATGCAAATATTGTGACTTACTATGATAGTCGATTCACCGTGTTCTTGCAATTCAATAAATTAAACTTTATATTTCAACGACAGGACAAAATATGATATAAACGGACAGTATACATGGTAAGGCGCGAGTGTTTTTGATTATTTAATTTATAAAACAGTAACATTAATCATCATATTTTCGTCCGAGAAGGAATATACACAAAACAATGATGCACCGATCATAAAAATATGGGATAGTAAAAAGGCGAAGACTTCATAAAAAAAAATCTTAATTTAAAAACTATCCATGCCAATAAATCAAGAACCGTCTCAAGTAAATAATGAGGAAATTGCATTTGACATTTCTAATAGTTTTTTCGCAATGCATGATTTAACATTAGCACTATCAATAAGAACTTCCCAGTATGGTGAAGTCGTGATATACCTTGCAGATAACGGCATATTTCAGGCCAAATAAAATCAAGTATTTGATTTTTCTAAAAACACCAGGACACATTATTAGCATGTTTCCAGCCAGAATATGTATTTTAGTATAAAATGACATGATAAATGAGGTCAATTAAGAATAAAATCCCCCAAAAAACATATGTAATAAGCCTCTTATCTGACACAATATGTATTTTCAGCCCAAAAATATTCCATATGTGCGCTTTTGTATATATTTCTTTTAGGTTTAACACCAGAACAAAATTACTTTAAATATCAAGTTCTGGTATTAAACCTAAAACAGTGTGAAATAAATACCATTTTGAGACATAAATGCTGTTAAGGTTTCCCAATCGTGGTTGGAATCAATGATATGTATCCAGGGGAAGTAATCGCTGCGATTATTATCCAACACATATCTAAAAAGTGTTGACTGTTTCATGCATTCATAAAATCGTTGTCTGTTACCGTGCAATGGTGGAGTGTGTCATTTCATCATTTTAAAAGGCTATTCGAAGTTATTTATCACTAAGCTGATAACATTTGGGTATGTATAATATTTTGTGCAATTCGTGTTGTTTGTTTGATTGGTTATTTTGTGTTTGTCTACACAAAATTGTAAACAACCTGCCTGTCCACCGAAGTTTTAGTTCTGGCATCCATAACTTTAATGTTGATATTTATTTTTTTGATGTTTACAACACATTAAAGTTATGGCGTAACCCCCATAGTAAAATCAACCAGAATCAATTGAGTGTGATGATGTAATGCAATCACATGACCATGATGACGTCGATGGATTCTATTTATAGCATCGGATTCACATTGTTCATTTAGTTAAATCCAATTGCAGTATAAAGGCTGTAAATACCTTTTGATAAGTAAAAACAATTTATTTATTCCAAATTTGTTATTAGTTATTTATTAATTATTCGAAATATAAAAAATAACAGCATAATAAACACTAGGTCACATGGGTATTTTCTGAAAATCTTGGTGTCACGTGATTAAATTTGAACACAACTATGACCTAGATAAGGAATGCTTGTAATAGGATTTATTAAAATGCTAAATCAACTATCTTTTAAGCGTTTTTTGGTTTTGAAAATGAGTTTGTGAACTACATTTTACTTAATTAACCTAAGGATACAGCTATTTTGTCTGTACAATGCATACAAGTGAAATAACAGCGTGACATAAAAATGTCACGAATTCTGGTAGGGTTTGGATACGGCGTTCTCTTTAGTGAACACATCCAAAAAGGTAATATATAATGAGTACGCTAAAGTTCTTTAGCTACCGAAGTTTAAGCCTGTCCGAAAACTCTTCGTCGATAATACTAATAGTATTCGGAAATACTTATATATAAATATACAGAGGCATGTCATTGAGTTATGTAGTGTGTGTGGGTTAGAACCAGCCGCCTGGTTAGCTCAGTTGGTAAGAGCCCTGTGCTAGTGTTCCGGCGGTCGTGGGTTCGAACCCCACACCGGGCGCAATTCCTCCTAGGTTTACTTTACTGGTGGCAGCGGTAAACGGCAGGAGTGCCTCCGGCAGCCTAAAAGGTTAATGGGGGGAAGGAGTGTAGTGTGTGTAGGTTAGAAACAGCTGCCCGGTTAGCTCAGTTGGTAAGAGCCCCGTGCTAGTGTTCCAGTGGTCGTGGGTTCGAGCCCTACACCGGGCGCACTTTTCCTCCTAGGTTTACTTTAGTTATAATAAACAAACTTAATCTCACAAAACAATCAACATCATTGCCTTTTAATACCAAAGGTCTGAAGAAGAAGTATATATTTAGTTTTGATCTGTTGATGATATTGACTTAGTCCAAATAATTGTACGTTGATGGATTTTTTTAGATAGTTGATATGGCAAATCCTTCACATGCAAATTGTTTAGTATCAAAAGTAGGTAGTTATTCCAATCAGGATTCTGGGTTAAAGCATATTGCATCTATAAAATATCATAAAAACAAGAAATATTACCAGATAATGTTATTTTATATTAGTTCCATACACAAAAAATAAATATCCAACTACTAATTATGAGTTTGACGGGTTTTCTTTATTTCATTCTGTCAAAATATTTATAACGATATATACATGTAGGGCACCTGCAAGGCTTCCGGGCACAATTTTAAAACAATCAGCCATGGCCAAGTTGTTACAATTGTATTAACGAGGTCTATCTCGAAGCTTGTCGGAGGTGGTCGAGTTATTACAAGTGGATTGAGTAGTTCCCCTTGGCATAAATTGTTCTCTGTGTCAGTCAACTTTCGTTTTATTGGAAAGGAAAACAATGTGTATTAATGCATTAAATGCTTGTTTCGTGCAAAATCACTTTTCTTACATGGTAAAATATGAATATAAACCTTTATGATCAATTTCAACCATAAAATACTTCATTTTATACATTTTCAATATTTTTAAAACACCCCCCTGTTTTTATACCAACCCGTTTAGACGTTAGGGATTGAAAGAATCCCGTATAACACATCTATTATTTTAGACTAATATTGACTGTTGCAAACCAAGAAGAAATAAAATAAAATGTAGTAACATATCGATATAGATCTATCATTTTAACTCATTTATCTCCGGGAATCATCAAATATCAATGTGGGACCAACTGCTAATTCGGATGAGTATTTACAGACATTACATTATAGATACCCAACCTTTTTGGTTATTTGAAATGGTCATCTAAAAATATGTGGATCATCCAGACCATCATTTACAAAAAGTCGCTGAAGTCAGGTCTCTGGAATGGTGCCAGTCTCTGTTGGATTACGGTCAAGGTTTTGGCCTTTTTATGATTTTCATGTATGAAAGATACATGTCATTGTCAGCATTGAAATCTTATGAATGATCAATGAAAAGTGACATTATTTTAACAAAAAATGAAAATCTAATAGCCCGGTTCAAAGATTGGGTCAATTTAATCAGATAATGACAAGCAGTTTAAATGATTACAGATCAATAAAACTTTCTTATAATAAATTTGATTATTTTTATTATTCAATTCACAATAATTAACAGAACTTTAGATTTCTTCATTTTCAACATACTGTATAACCAATTTAACTGAATCAGATATTAGTGGATTTATCGACGCTTGCTGACAAAATTAGCATAAATATTCCATTTATATGTTTTTGTCTTAAAGCTGCACTCTCACAGATTGAACATTTTAAAATTATTTTTATTTTTAGTCTTGGAACAAGCCATTTTTAAAAAAAAAAAATCTATGGAAACCATTTAAATAAGACTGCTGACAAAAAAAATAGATTGCAGATTTTATATTCAAGTCCAGAAATGAATGTTTTATGCATTTTTTCTTAAGACGTAAGTATTTCGTTTAAGCCATTAAACATTAATTTACGAACGAAAATATGAAAACCTGCGATCTGATCTTTTGTCAGCAGTCTTATATTATTGGTTTGCAGATATTTATGCAAAATTTGCTCTTTCCAAGACAAAAAATAAAAAAGTTGTAAAAATTGTAAATCTGTGAGAGTGCAGCTTTTAAGCTGCACACCCACAGATTGAACATTTTAAGATTTTTCTTGATTTTTTTGTCTTGGAACAAGCCATTGTTAGAAAGCGGATTTTTATATTTAAGTTAAAAAATTGATGTTTTATGCATTTTAATATCTTATAATGATAAATTGTTTTTTGAACTGCAAACAGTTGCTCTTTTAAAGACAAACAAATTTAACAAAGATGTCAAAAATGTTATGTTCAATTTGTGAGAGTGCAGCTTTTAATTTGCCCTCTCACAGACATACCGTTTTTACAACTTGAAGTTTTTGTCTTGGAACAAACAAATTTTGTGAAAATCCATGAAAACCAATTTCTGCTGACAAAAATTAGATCGCAGATTTTTAAATATAAATTAAAAAATATATGTTTGATATATTTTTCTTAAACGGTTTAAGCCATACAACATATATTTTCGAACAGAAATATGAAAATCTGTGATCTGATCTTTTGTTTTTAATCTTTTATCATTGGTCTGCAGATATTTATACTCCGGACAAACATAGTTTGAAGGGGGGAAATTGGAGTCACCCTGTTGTCGGTCGGTCGGTCAGTTTGTCGGCCCGTTGCAATTTTTTAAGGCATAATTTAAAAACTACTGGATGGAATTGAATTAAACTTCATACAGTGGTAGAGCATAATGAGAGGAAGTGCAGTGTTCAAGAGCCATAACTCTACTTTAGCTTATTACTGAGTTATTTCCCTTTATTAGCTTGACTATTCGAAATATAGGTGGGCTATACTACTCTCCCCGGCATCAGGTGAAAGTTTTAGGGCAAGTTGGGATTTTCACTTATAAGTCCAATACCCTTCATTCAATTGACTTAATACTTCACACAGTTGTTCAGGGCCATCACATGATGAGGTTAGATAACTCCATATTATTCTTTACACAGATTATGGCCCCTGATTGACTATAGAACTTAGGTTAAAGTTTTAGGGCAGGTTGGGATATTTATTAATAACTTCTATACCCTTTGTTCAAATGACTTAATACTTCACACAGTTGTTCAGGACCATCACACAATAAGGTTACATAACTCTATATTATCCTTAATACAAGTAATGGCCCCAGATGGACTTAGGTTAAAGTTTTAGGGCAGGTAAAAGTTTTAGAATAAGTTGGGAATTTCACTTTTAAGTCCAATACCCTTCATTCAATTGACTTATTACTTCACACAGTTGTTCAGGGCCATCACATGATGAGGTTAGATAACTCCATATTATCTTTTATACAAATTATGGCCCCTGATTGACCATGGAACTTAGGTTAAAGTTTAAGGGCAGGGTAGGTTTTATTAATAACTTCTATACCATTTGTTCAATTGACTTAATACTTCACACAGTTGTTCAGGACCATCACACAATAATGTTACATAACTCCATATTATTTTTAATACACGTTATGGCCCCTGATTGACTTCGGTTAAAGTTTTAGGGCAGGTTAAAGTTTTAGGGCAAGTTGGGATTTTCACTTAAAACTCCAATACCATTCATTCAATTGACTTAATACTTCACACAGTTGTTCAGAGCCATCACATAATGAGGTTAGATAACTCCATATTATCTTTCATACAAATTATGGCCCCTGATTGACTATGGAACTTAGGTTAAAGTTTTAGGGCAGGTTGGGATATTTATTTAATAACTTTTTTACCCTTCATTCAGTTGACTTAATACTTCACTCAAGTGTTCAGGACCATTACCCAATAAGGTTACATAACTCCATATCCTTAATACAAGTTATGGCCCCTGATTGACTTAGGTTAAAGTTTTAGGCAAGTAAAAGTTAAGGGCAAGTGTTCAGGACCATCACCCAATGAGGTTACATAACACCATAGGTTAAAGTTTTAGGCAAGTAAAAGTTAAGGGCAAGTTGGGATTTTAATAAGAAAAACTTCTATAACTTTCATTCAATGCACTTAATAAAATTAAAAATCATTTATGACCATCTTACAACAAGAAACATAACTCCATTTTAACCCTAAATGCAAATTATGTCCTTGGATATTTTTTTTTTAAATTTCTTTTGACATTTTTACATTCTTTACCATATTTTTACCAAGGGAAAACTATATAGCCCTTGATTTTTTTTTTAATTTTTTTTTTATATTTCTTTTTAAAAGGTATATTTATATATTCTTTACCACATTTTCATAATGGGAAATCAAGTTATTTGAATGACTTGCGTCATTTTTCGGGTGGTGGGAGGGCAGCATCAAAGTCACCTTATGTATTGAATAATTTTAGTTCAGTTCGACATAAATAGACCAAACGTTTTAATATTACATTGTTATTGTATTTACTTCTAAGTCAAAGTGGCGAAGTCGAGCGCGCTGTCTTACGACAGCTCTTGTCATTTTTTTGCTGTAATTTTTTTTCCAGACATAAACTTGCAAACTACTAGATGGAATTTATTGAAACTTCATACAATGGTAAAGTACAATGAGAGGAAGTGCAGTGCTAAAGAACCATAACTCTATTTTAGCTTATTACAGAGTTATGGCCTTTAATACTTTTTTCTTATCCCGAGCATAAGTTGAAAACTATTGGATGGACATTAATAAAGCTTTATACAGTAATAGATCATAATGAGAGGAAGTGCAGTGTACAGGAACCGCAATTCTATTTCAGCTAATTACAGAGTTACTGCCCTTTGTTACTTTTTCTTGTCTGGAGCATAACTTGAAAATTATTAATTGGAATTTAATAAAACTTCATACAGTGATAGATCATAATAAGAGGAAGTACAGTGTACATGGACCGCAATTTTATTTCAGCCAATTACCGAGTTATTGCCCTTGTTACTTTTTTCTTGCAATTTACCTTGCCTGGATGGAATTGGATTAAACTTCATACAATGGTAGAGCATAATGAGATGAAGTGCAGTGTACAATAACCATAACTCTATTGCTTATTACTAAGTTATTGTCCTTTGTTACTGTTTTGTCCGGAGTATAACTTGAAAAGTAATGGATGGAATTCATTGGAACTTCATACAGTGGTACAGCGCAATGAGAGGAAGTGCTGTGTTCAAAAACCATAACTCTACTTTAGCTAATTACTGAGTTATTGCCCTTTATTTGTTTTTTGCTGTCTATTATTTTTCAAGACATTAACTTGCAATCTACTAGATAGAATTTATTGAAACTTCATACAATGGTAAAGCACAATGAGAGGAAGTGCAGTGCACAAGAACCATAAAAACTATTTAAACCATTAAAGCTAATTACAGAGTTATGGCCTTTCATACTTTTTTCTTGTCCCGAGTATAACTTAAAAACTATTGGATGGAATTTAATAAAGCTTCATTCAGTGATCGATCATAATGAGAGGAAGTGCAGTGTACAAGAACCGCAATTCTATTTCAGAAAATTACAGAGTTACTGCCCTTTGTTACTTATTCTTGTCCGGAGCATAACTTGAAAACTGTTGGATGGAATTTAATAAAACTTCATACAGTGATAGATCATAATGAGAAGAAGTGCAGTGTACAGGAACCGCAATTCTATTACAGCCAATTACAGAGTTATTGCCCATTGTTATGTTTTTCCTGTCTGGAGCATTATTTGAAAACTACCGGATGGAATGTAATAAAACTTTATACAGTGGTACAGCACAATGAAAAGGAGTTCAGTGTGCATGAATCATAACACTATTTTAGCAAATTACAATGACAATATTCCGTAAAATAAAGTTGTCATTTATAGGTTGTCTTTCTAAATAGTTGACTGCAATCTCATATCAGGGTGGCGTTCGGGGGTATTAATCACCTTCTGTGATAGCTCTTGTTCTGCACACTTTGCTCTTTCTAAGACGAAATATAAAAATGTTGCGAAAATGGTACTTCTGTGAGAGTGCAGCTTTAACAAATTTAATTTGAAATATCTCCTTAGTGAAAAATCAGCTTTTACTTATATTCTAAAACTAAATATAAAATAAGCATGTTTTTTTTAAAATAATTATGCGCAAGTAATTTGTTCTTTAAATCTTAAAACAATTGTATCTCTGAAATTTCATTCCTTATTGGTAATTTGACTAGAATCTTCTCTCTAAAATTGACAGAAAAAGTCTTATGACCCAAAATTAATAGAAAAAGTCTAATGACCCCATATTGTCAGCATTTAACATCCATTAAGATTTCAGCAAAGAGAAAGTTGGACATTCATATTCATTTGTTAAACATGCAATGGATTGTGAGTAATATTTATAAGGTGGTTTAAAAAGTGTACATAATTTATTATATTTTTCTTAGCAAGTATTTTGTCCGCTCACTAATTGAAGGAGCTTTTTTCAATCTTTACCAAATTTGGTCAGAATGTGTATCAGCATAATATCTTGGTCAATGTCGCTGCTCAACAGCTTTTATGGATGCTCTCAGTCAGGAGAGTTATTAAATGTTCCCTTAAATAATATGTCTCGGACCAATTTTTTTTCAAGCGTTATCGCCCTTGATTTAAAGAAATTACTTTTAATCGGACTTTATCAAAAGCTTTTGAAGCTATTGTTCAGTCATCACCAAATTTAGTTAGTATGCGTGGATAAACGAGCTTTGACAATACCAATAACCAGCCATTTTGATGGAGTTTTTTTAAAAAAAATTGCCGCCCTTTAATTTTAGAACTTACCTAAAATTTGTTTTGTACGCTCTATTATTCAGAATCCACTTTCAAATTATCACCAAATATGGGCATAATTTGTATGGGAATAATATCGTGGTCGAGTTTGATGACAGTCGTATGTTTTGGGATTGGTCGCCCTTTAATACTATACATTTTACTTATAAATGACAGTAATATGCCACCATAATTTGTGGATTCTATCCAGTCCCCATATATATTTGTGTTTATCAGGATTTATAAAAAAATTCTGACTATTCCCCTTAGAATGGAAAAAAAGAGGCGGGGCATGTCCTTTAATGTTTAAAAGAGTTTAATAACAAATTGATTTGATATAAACATTTGATGTTAACTAAGGTGTCTGACTAACAAGCTATAAGGCAACACCAAATTGTGGACAGTGTCCAAAAATGTTAGTGTCAACCGCTGTCGTATGCATGCTACTTAAGATACAAGCATTCTCTTCCAACACATTATCATTTCAATTTGTTATCAATACCATTTTTAGTCTACTA
Source organism: Mya arenaria (assembly GCF_026914265.1). NCBI lineage: Eukaryota > Metazoa > Mollusca > Bivalvia > Myida > Myidae > Mya > Mya arenaria. The sequence continues at coordinate 15,794,625 of NC_069137.1, forward strand.
CTTACATGTCTTTCTTATATTTTCAGATACACATGGATTCATACACAACAGAAAAAACATTCACGTGGGAAGACTGTGGTGTTGATTTGTCTCGGAAATCAGAAATAAAGCATCACCTGATAAGACATACAGAAGAGGAGACTTACACGTGTGAGATTTGTGATGCTGTTTTTTCACAAACAAGTAATTTACTTACCCATATGGTAACACACACAAAACAGAAGCCCTACAAGTGCAAGATATGTGATGCTACTTTTGCACGGAAGTGGAATTTAAAAGCACATATCAGAATCCACACAGGAGAAAAGCCATACAAGTGTGTGTTTTGTGATGCTGCTTTTTGTCAGAAAGGGGAATTACAAAGACATATAAGAAAACACACAGGAGAGAAGCCTTACCAATGTGGGTTTTGTGAAGCTGCTTTCTCTCATCGAAGTACTTTACTACAGCATATACGAATACATAAAGGAGAGAAGCCATACAAGTGTGAAATATGTGATGCTGCTTTCACCCAGACGAGTGGGTTACAGTCACATTTAAGAAAACACACAGGAGAGAAGCCATACAAGTGTGAGTTATGTGATGCTGCTTTCTGTCAGAAAGGGGAATTACAAACACATATAAGAAAACACACAGGAGAGAAACCATACGAATGTGGAATATGTGAAACTGCTTTCTCTCATCGAAGTACTTTACTTGAACATATAAGAATACACAAAGGGGAAAAGCCATACAAGTGTGAGATATGTGATGCTGCTTTCACCCAGAGAAATGGGTTACAGTCACATTTAAGAATACACACTGGAGAGAAGCCATTCAAATGTGAGTTTTGTGATGCTGCTTTCTCACAGAAAGGTGGGTTACAGACACATTTAAGAGTACACACTGGAGAGAAGCCATACAGGTGTGTGCTATGCGATGCTGCTTTCTCCCAGAACGGTAGGTTACAGGTACATATTAGAAAACACACGGGCGAAAAGCCATACAAGTGTGAGTTATGTCATGCTGCTTTCACACAGAAAGGTGATTTACAAAAACACATGGTTACCCACACAACAGAGAAGCCATATAAGTGTGGGATATGTGATGCTGACTTTTCTCGGAAAAATCAGTTACAAACACATATGATATTACACACAAGAAGCCATGCAAGTAAGAACGAATCCGATACAGATTATTTAATGTCAAGTATGTAAGGTATGTGGGACTAAATTGTCTCTGAAATGCTAATGCATACAGGAACGAAGAAAATTTGGATATACATGTCTTGCTGATACTTATGCAACTGATGAAAATTACACACGATAATGCATACAGAAGGGAAGCCATGCATGTTTGAATCTGTGATGCTTGTTCCTCTTAATAAGGTATTTTACAGAAACATATACATTTAAGATGCCTCATACATGTGTGACCTATGTGATGTTGCTTCCTTAGAGAAAGTTTGTTTCCGGAAACATTAAGAATACACACAGTAGATATTATATTTCAATGTAAAAGATGATTTTTTCTAAGTAAACTACGACGTCATATCTGAGGTCTCTCTGAAATGCCAACATTTACTAAGTCAAACCCAGGGCATATGCGCAGGAGATCGTGATTTATATTTGTGTGATTCATAATATTGTTATTCAAGTTTATTCCTAACTGTAACTCTGGTTCTTGTAAATGTTTCATCGTTTCATACTTACATATATATGCGTCTTAACAAACTAAAATATAATGTTTTAGCAGTTTAATTGACCCAAGCGTTATATGCTTTACCATTGCTAAACATGTGCTGCTGTTTGAATTAGCCCGAACAATTTTACTTCTAGTGATATCTACATGTATATTGAAATATGTGTTTTCTGTTATATATAATATTTGAAATGAAATTAAAACTGTAACTACGGTTCTTTTATATGTTTTATCGTTTCTAATCGTATTATGTAATTGACTTTTTCTTGTAAAATGCATTTTAAACGTTTCGTTGGAAATTGCGCGAACTACATGTACATATAGATTCAGGCATTTGCCACTTTATGTAAAAAAAATAATATTTTTGATATATCCATCTTGTGTATTTCTAGTTGGAGTTTTAACTCTTTATTTCACCCGGAACATTATAGAGGTTGAATATATGTTTTAATCTTGTCAGACAAATATAAATAATACCGTATTTATGTAGATTAACATATGAGTGATCCCATTTTAGTCTTTGTAGACTATGTCATATCTGAACATTTATTCAAATGAATCATTTTTAGCTCGACTATTTGAAGAATAAGGAGGGCTATACTGCACGCCCAAGCGTCGGCGTCAGTGTCGGCATCGGTGTCGGCGCCGGCGGCCGGTTAAAGCTTTCGGGTTACTTGTGATTTTCACATCAGTCTAATACCCTTCATTCAATTAACTTATTATTTCACACAGTTGTTCAGGGTCGTTATTACATATTATCCTAAGGTACTTTATACAATTTATGGCTCCTGATTGACTTAGGAACTTGAATGAAGTTTTGGGGCAGGTTACCGTTAGGATATTTATTAATTAATATCTTCTTTTCCCTTATTCAAATTCAATTGACAAGGCTATATACCTCGATAGTATCATTAATACAAGCTTATTTACTTAGGAATTTAGGTTAAAGTTTAAGGGCAAGTTTGGATTATAATTAGGAAAATCTATACCATTCATTCAAATGATTAAACTCTTCGCATTATAAATGACGACCACCATATAATGATTTTAGGTTAATGTGCACGGCGTCGCCGGGCCCTTGAGTGATAATTGGCCCGTGACGCATAATGGCCCGAGACGAAGTCCATGGACATTATGATCACAAGGGTCAATTTTCACTCAACGGCCCGCCTACGCCGTGTATTAACCCATTTAATACATATGTTTGTTTTACTTTTTTTGAAAGTTTGAAGTTTGCTTTTAAAAGTTTACCTGCAATCCAGTTGTGCATTCTCATTTCGCCCTGGCTTGACTTCGACGAGTTTACTCACTCTCAAATTAAATTTACTTTTATTATTTAATTTTGTGTGGCGAAACAGGCGAATAACATTTTTTTGGTCATTTTTATGTTCCCATTCCAGTTTCAATTGATCATATTGAAAATCTACAACACGTCTATCCGATTTTTTCTGTACGAATCACTGACAGCTGTCTGTTCATGTCCTGAATAACTGAATTCAATTCATTTAACATGAACACTTAGCAAGTTGAACGACTTTTTTGTACTTAAATAAATCAATACTTTGTATTATTGATGTCAACATATATGAACATTTGCTGTTTTTGAAGTAAATTAAATTTTGCCATTTCCTTTGTTTTGTTTTTGAATGTCAACGAAGAATAAAAAACGACGCCCTAAAGGTCCACACTGGCTATCAAACCCTAGCATATCTTTCAAAAATACGTTGGCGTTTGCGTCCCTTTATTGGCGCCGCACTGAAGTGCGCGCCTATTATGGAATGGGAATTTATTTTAGTTAGTAGAAGGAGCGGTTTTTAAGTTGGCTGACAGTTGGGTTTTACTGTTATTTTATAATGATAAAAAATGGAAATGGGTGGCGATTGCATGGGTGTTAAAAATGCTTTTTATGGTTGAATAGATAGTTTTCAATTGATCTTCAAAACATTATTTCGGAAGAACGACAAATAAGTTTAATAGCTGTTCCCGATTCGTTTACGTTTTCCGATTGGTTACCTGAAATATCTGAAATATCATGTGCCGGAAATGTAAAATGTGTAGACCGGTAATTATGTGAATGGGACTAATTATGTTGTTTTGTTATGTTTAAGGCATTGATAAACCATGAGGTAATCCAGGGCTTCCGTTAAAGAAAGTTTGGAAGTATATTACTCCCTAGAAATAGGTTAAAACTTCCAAAATTGATTCCTTGGAAGTACAAAAACTTCCATAATTTTAAAGAAAACTTCCAAAGTTAAAGGCTTGAAAGTTCAAAATATCAAAACCTGATGTCAATATTACTTTTATGGTCACAATTTTAATCAGTCTTGAAGTACCGTAAAATGAATTATAATAATCTAAATCTGTGAATTTGGCAAGTTATAGTTGCATTTTTTTACATACCAGTTGAAATATAGTGGAATTTTTTTATTGTATTCGAGAGACTTAAACTTCCACCTTTCAGTGAAAAACTTCCAATATTGATGGACAGGAAGTTCAAACTTCCAGTTTAAAATTCTTAATGGAAGCCCTGGTAATCTTTTTTTCTTTAATCTAATCGATATTGGAATTAAATGTTCACCTAACGTTGAATGTTATTGTTTTGATTTCGGTCTGCTCGCGCATGTGCAGACCACTGGTTGGCAAAGAACATGGCGGAAACCAATACGGAAGTATCGAAGTTACCGAAACAAATTTCAAATTTAGACCAAGTTGCGTCGGATAGATACATAGAAAAGTTAAATGTTGGTGGAGTTCAGCTTCCAGATCCGTACAGCGTTGCTGTAAAAAGATGGGACAGCGATGCAAGCAAGTGGCCAAGTGTGCTATATCCTGATATTTACTATTACTTGATAAACTATCCGGGACTGTACACAGCTGAATCACTGAAAGCCTACAAGTCTCTTGACGGATATAATATTTCCATTGTGGACATGTGAAGCAGGTTTTGTACCATGAAGTAAGCAAAGAGTCAACCGCTTGCTTACTGAAGACGAAAGTGACTCCATCACAAAGAGTGAATGACAAGCCACATGAGACTTGGGTTTGCATCGACAAAAAGGGAAGACATGTGATCAGCGCTCACTGCACTTGCAAAGCTGGGTATGTACTTTTTAAGTTTATGATTGTATATTTTTCTTGGTGGCTTATACAATTTAGTAAGACAAAAATAAACATTAATTAATGAGAATAAATTTTATTATTAAACCAGTTATTGAACCAGGCATCAAGTTAATGCCAGGGTGTCAATATAAATGGGGAATCATGAAGGTTGAAGTACCTTAAATGTACCGACTATTTCAAAAATATGCTTGAAAAGCATTGTCAATTTATTTCAAGTATTATAAAAAAAAATTCAGATTGGGTGAAGCTTGTAGTCACATTGCTGCTTTGCTGTTCAAGATGATGTCTGCAGCATTGTATGGCCTCAATGAAAAGTCAAGGACAAGTGTCTCCTGTGCTTGGAACCAGTTTTATAGGAAAAAGGTAAACAGTGATACAATAGGCTAATAAGAATGTTTTTAATTGTCACACACAAGAATGTTTACCTCTGTGATAATCTCTAAATTTGTTTGCTTATATATGTTATCCAAAATCTTTCAAAAAACAATTTCGTCTTTATATTTCTTATTTTTTGTATGCATTTTTCAGGTGCAGCCAAAACCTTTGGACATGATTAATTTCGACAACCCAAAACCTCTCCGGAAGAAGCGCCGTCGAAGAGTCCTTTCCACTTCTGTCGAGAACGATGATGGGTTTGACGCAGCCGAGGCACTCCGCAGTCTAAAGCGCATTTGCCCTTCCGCATGTATCCTGACTAAAGGCGACTCTGATACTGACACTGCATCAGAAGATGAAGACTTACCACCAGTAGGTATTTTATTTCTTTGTCTGCATTTAGTGCATTAAGCCTATTACAGAATAACACATAAATCTGAAATGGAGTAAGAACTCAGATCTTAAATGCTATACTTTTATATTATTAACTGTCAGAGCATTGTTTCAAATTATTACGCTTATTTTACAGGATGATTTACGTTAAATAACACAACATAGGTTTATGGAGAATTTGCTTTTTTCAGGTGCTGAGCAGATTCCATGAGGTGAAACATGAGTCACTGAGCCCTACAGACCTAGAAGACAAATGTCAGCGATTTGTTCGTGACTTTCAAGTACTACCCCAACAGGTCATGAATCTCGAGGCGATGACAAAGGGCCAACAAGACAGTGTTCTGTGGCAACGACAGAGAAGGGGGCGAATAACAGCCACAACAGCACATGATGTTCTGACCTTAAAGCAAGCAACAACAAAGTCAAATTTGCTGAAGAAAATAATGAAGTACCATGAGTGTGACCTTTCACGTCTTGATGCCGTTAAGTTTGGCAGACAGCACGAAGAAACAGCAAGATCAATGTATAGTGATAAAATGAGGCAAAGTCATGAACACTTTAATGTATCTGATTGTGTTTTTTTTTGTTGACAGCACATTCCCATTGTTTGCAGCTACACCCGATAGACTCAGGGAATGTTCATGTCATGGCAAGGGGCTTGTAGAGATCAAGTGCTCATACAAACATAGAGACTCAAAAATAGAAGACATTAAGGATCAGACTTTCTTCCTTAATAGTGACAATAAACTGAAAACTAACCACCGCTACTATTCACAAATTCAGTTTCAACTGTATGTTTCTGGGAAGACATTTTGGAATTTCTATAGTTGGAAACTCGGGTGATGATTTTATCATGAATATTCGTTTAAAATAAGTAAACACTTAAAGTGCACACTGACAGTTGATTACTATACACCTAACAATTTGAGTCATTACAGTAAAACATGGATTATAAGCGAAGTATACGCGTAAGAGAAGATTTTCTGTCAAAAAACGAATGTCAACAATCGGCATGGAACTGGGATATTTGTATCAAAGGGCTATGTATGTAAGTATACATCTTTGAGTAGTTTTGTATGTTGATTAGTTCAAAAATGTTTGTTTTTTAATTTATCTTTGGAATTCTTGAATCATTTTTATTTGCTAAATGTTAAGACAGCGTGTTTATATTTTTACATACATGTACTATAATTATATATTATTATAAATATACATGTTACATCTACTTATGCACCAGTCAATTGTAACCACGCCCCCCCCCCCCCCCCAGGTCGGAGTATACTGGGGATAGCAGGGGAAAAGGACCGTGTTTTTACCTTCAAGGTGTTCTTGCAGTGCCGGTTGAATGCGGTGGTGGCATTATGCACCAGTCAATTGTAACCATGCCCCCACCCAGGTCAGGGGAATAGCCGGGACTTTGACTTTTGGTCCAGCCAACCCCAGGTAAAATCCTCGTCCTGCGAGGATGACCTGATGGTAAAATCCCTGCCCCGCACAAAACTGCATATTTTCAAAATAAACCTGTAAGAAAAGAAGCAATGGTTTCGCGCTGGAAGCCACGACAGCTTTGACACTAGCGACATTCATTTGCTTGGTGTAGGTCTCGTTAAAACCACAAACTGTTGTGAATCATTATCAACCATATGCACAACAACTACAAATTTGTGCTTACCAACTTACTCTTGGCTAAAACGTATATTAGTGCAGAATGTATAATTGATACATGTGCATTTGTCTTTCACAGTTGTAGTTTCTGCCGGTTGATAATCAGAAGTCTAATTTCTTTCAGGTAGGAAAATGACTGAATATTACTGAGTCAACAAATTGGGGTTATGAAGAATTCCAGCCTGCATTAAATACTGTGTTGGATCATTGAGACAGATTTGACATCCATGTCATCCACAAGGCAGTCACATCTGATAGAGATGATGTGAGTATTTCATATAAAACATATTTGAGTTGGTGTAACTGTTTGTTGTTTTATAAACTTACTGTATTCAATAATCAAGTGGTGGTGGTGGCGGTGGTGGTGGTGGTGGTGGTGGTGGTGATGATGATGATGATGATGATGATGATGATGATGATGATGAATTTTATTGATAAATTTAGTAATTTTCTTTATATATATTATCTACATGTATGTATCAGCTTGTTGTTGTTTTTAGCTCTACTGGCCAAAGGCCAGAAGAGCTTATGCGATGGTAATGTGTACGTAGTATGTGCATCCGTGCGTCAGTGCGTCCGTGCGGTCGTGCGTCTGTAAACAATTGCTTGTGAACACGATACAGTCTTCAGTTTTGATTGCATCTCGCTGAAACTTGTACAGTATCTAGATATCCATTAGAGCTCGGTTCCTTTCTAAAACCAGCCAGATCCGCCCATGCATGCCTAGATTATGGCCCTTGATAGTATAAAAAATGCTATTGTGTAAACAATTGGTTGTGAACACGATACAGTCTTCAGTTTTGATTATATCTCGATGAAACTTGTACAGTATCTAGATATCCATTAAAGCTTGGTTCCTTTCGAAAACCAGCAAGATCCGCCCATGAATGCCTAGATTATGGGCCATGAAAGTTTTAAAGAAATGCTTTCTGTTTTTAGCCAGGTCTGCATGAGCGAATTCTATTTTTAGCCAAGTTTACATGTATATGTTAATTCAAGTCTAGAGTTAAGGGAGACAATTTGCAAGTCTAGGATTTTGAGAGACAATTTGCTTTTTGCTTCTGCAGTTGATTTTGTGAATTACTCTGCCTTGTTCTTGTTGAAAGCCCAAAGGCCATTATTTAGCTTTAAGTTCTGTAGTTTGCGCATTCATCGCAAAATTGGTTGTGAATGTTTAAGTTATGCACCTGGTGTCATTACTGGCCACACCCAGGGTTCACAGGTTTGGTAAACATAAATCTGGAAAGGTTTGAAAATCTTTTTGTGTGTTCGTGCATCCATCTCAGCACAATTGATTGTGAATGTTTATTCAAATTGATCAATCTTGTCCTAGGATGCCCTTGACTTTGACCTTTTGACCAACTTTTTTTAACTTTTAAAACTACAGAAAATTTTACTATGAGTACAGTTTTGAAAGCATTTTTTTGTCAGATGACTTTTACTTGGCACATATTAAAATAGTTCATGCAACTAATCTGCTTACAATACTTTCTGGGCTCAGATGTTGAACGTGCTACGTTTTCAGGTAACCCAAACACAAAACATAAACTATATGTCTGTTGCCTTTTACCCATACATACATGCTCTGGATTGATATGACCACAAAAGCCATGCCAGTAGAGCATAGGCCCTTTTGGGCCTCTTGTTTAAATAATGTCAAGAAATATTAAACTGTTTATATTTTATTTTGTATATGTATGGCAGTATTATTATCAAAGTTAAAAAGGCTTTTAAAGTACTTTTTTTCCTTTACAGCACTAAACTTTATAGATGGGAAAAGACCCTAAAAACCAAATCAGCATTGACTCAGCATTGAGTAATTATCATCTGTGCACACACTACAAGTACAAACGCATGGGAACAGACCAAACTTCAAATGTTGAAGAGTGAAGACTTATTGTGAAAAATTCTAAATGTAGAATACCATTGACAAAATAAAACAAATAGACATCGATTACCTACAGAGACTGTTTACAAGTTATAATATTAAAAAGAAAACTTAGTTGAGAACTTTCACTCTGACATTTTTGGAGGGGCATTACAGCCTACATGTACATAATGTTCTTGTTTCTTTACATATTTTAATTTGAAAGTACATTCATAGTTTTTAAATTCTGAGTTAGTATCATACGTAAAATTCATTTATTTGAATGATTACATTTTATGAATAAGTCCAATAAAGCTTTATCAATTTTTACAAGAAAAGGGTTGATTTTTTAAGCATTTTATTAGCTATAAAAATGTATGGTTACATGACATTATGTATATTTTCTTCAAAATTGAACGGTAAACTATCGTAAAATGTCTTTTAAATTGTTCATTAGACATCATAGAAAATATTTAAAATGATTTCAGCAGGTTGTCTTATTGTTAATTATTTTTTATGAATTTATAAAACTGCTTTATATTTTTAAACATCGAAATACTGCTCTGTTCAGAAGACACACAAGATCAATCAAAACGATTTTTTTCCATGTGTATCAATAATGCTGTTCGGTTGAACTTATGTTCTCTGTTAACTGAAGTTTATTTCACCAGAAACTGTTGTGTTTATTTCATATTAAAGCTCTGATAATGTGAAACAAAAATCAAATATAGACAAAATATTTACTTGTCGCTCTTTGTAGCCCTTGGAGTTTGGGGTTGGGTGTAATGAAACTTGCATAACTTTTTTAATTCACGGTAAAATATCTTCAAAATATGGATAAAAGTCCCATAGTGTACCTTGATAATAACTATGTTGTCGGTGAAAGCTTTTATTTAAGTGTGTATTACATAAATACCTTAATTCAGTTTAAATAATTATGGCCTTTAATGATTTGTGTTTTCATATAGATTTCCTGTTATATTTAGCTTTGTCTTTTCTTTTTTTTGTATTATGTACAATTACTACTTCTATTTCCTAACTTTTGTCTCATTTGTCAAATTGAATTGTTACATATTTCATATAAAGTGAAAAAAACACACACTATTTTTAAAGATGCACTCTTACTCCCAAACAAGACTTTTCACAATTAATATTATTGTTTTGATTTTTCAAAATGGGTTGAAAGATGTCAACAACAATGTTTCTAATGAAGGATCTTGAGTTCAATTTGCTAATAAGAATAAACATAAAACATGGTATTTCTGCCTTGTGATACTATAGTAGACCACAATAAATCTTTTAGCAATCACCAATCATTTAATATTTGCCATGATTTCTGCTATTATAAACAGGGTCACATGCTTGTTATAAACCAGTAAACAATATTTTAGTAAATGCAATATTTAGTAAGTGGTTATTGTTTTATCAGTCAATTTCATGTGTGTTATAAATACAATTATATGCAGGGCTTCCATTAAAGGAAGTTTGGAAGTATATTGCTCCTCAGAAATGGGTTAAAACTTTCAAAATTGATTTCTATGAAGTACAAAAACTTCCATAATTTTGAAGAAAACCACCAGAGTATAAAGCATGAAAGTTCAAAATATTCAAACCTTGTGTCAATATTACTTTTATGGTCACAAATTCAATAAGTCTTAAGATAAAATGATTTATTATAATATAAGTCTTTGAATTTGGCAAGTTAAAGTTACAAATTACTTGATTTTTAACATTCTAATTGAAAAATAGTGGAAAAAGATATTGTATTCGGGAGATTTTAACGTCCACATTTCAGTGTAAGCCCTGTTATATGTATTGATTTCAAATAAGAGTTTCACTTTAAAGATGCTCATTTAAAGATAATGAAAGACACAAAAACTAGACACATTTGATACTAATTGTATGAATTATTATTGTTTAGGTGACCTCTGATTTGTTTTGGAGATATTCATAAATGGTTGTTATTCTTTGTTGTCTTCAGTTTCTCATACATTTAAGGATTTTAATAGTTGCTTTTCTGGTATATATTAATTTAATGCAAATGAAAACACACTTTAACGGATCAGACATATTTGATACTAATTATAAATATAAATGATTATTGTTTACATGTACTTTGATTTTTTATGAAGATATTCATAAAGGGGTGTTCTTCATGTTATTATACATTTTGGACTTGATTTGGTATATATTCATTTAATGCACAAAGAAATTATTTTAAGTGTTCAGTATCACTTTCACACATTGTTTACTATTATTTTGTGCATATTTGTCCTATTTATGTTGTATTTCAAAACCATTGCGAAAAATAGAAACAGTATTATTTCTTTCATGCATAGTCTGATACATATTCAGTTTGTATGCATTATTTTTTATCATATTTGAAAAAATTGCCATTGTACTATAAGACACATGTATTTTTGTGTTAATATCACTATTAACTAAAAACATCCATTTTCAACTCTTCTTTACCATGTAAATGGAGGAGTTAACATTATAACTCCATTGACTAGTTTTTTATGCAATTTGTCCAAGTTCATACATTTTAGTATTATTAAACAGCTAAAAACAAGGCATGTTATGTTATATACATTTCATCTAGTAAACAATGTTCTCTTTTTATATAACAGTTCAATAATTATGTTCTATTTATGTTTGAAACTTATAAACTATACGAAATGATAATGTTTATTAAAGTACTACAAAAAAATGTTATTTCATGTCACTTCTTCATGATGAATTCCCCTTATAATCAGGAAACTTATTCTTCCCTTCATGTTGTCATTGCAGCATGGTGACTTTGCCCCCTTCCCCTAAATGATTAGAACTGCAGTGTACAAGAACAATAACTCTATTTCAGCGAAATGCAAGAGTTCTTCCCTTTGTTCCTTTTCCTGTCCGTAGCATAACAAGAAAATTACTTTTTGGAATTTCATTAAACATCATTCAATGGTAAAGCACAACAAGAGGAAGTGCAGTGCACATTGACTATATCTGTATTTTAGCTAATTACAGAATTATTGCCCTTTGCCTCTTTTTCTTGACCAGAGCATTACTTTCAAAATACTCACGGTATTGAAATAAAACTTGGTATATGGATAGGTGGCAATGACAAAATGTAAAGTGCACAAGCACCCTAATTCTGTCGTGTTCATTAATGTACCACACCCCTAATGAAATGTTCAACTTGAAACTCTTCAATTTCAATGCTTCAGCCTATGTTGTTAAGCAGAAATACAAATATTTTGAGAATTTCATGGATGCGGTTCGATGCATTGTAATATGCTTGTTGGCCTTGACATTCCTTGTTTTTCAACATATAACAAATGCATAAACTATTAAACGGCGCCCTTTGATGCTTTGCATCAATGGTCTTTCTTGCTTCTTTTGACACGCACATTTTTAGCTGACTATTCGAATTATAAGGAGGGCTATACTACTCGTCCCAGCTTCGGCGTCTGCGTCCGGTTAAAGTTTATGGCAAGTTTGGATTTTCACTTAGAGTCCAATACCCTTCATTCAATTGACTTAACACTTCACGTAGTTGTTTAGGGCCATCACATAATGAGGTTAGATAACTACATATCCTTTATGCAAATTATGGCCCCTGATTGACTATAGAACTTAGGTTAAAGTTTTAAAGCAGGTTTGATATTTATTAATAATTTCTATACCATTCATGCAATTAAATTAATATTTCACACAGTTGTTCAGGACCGTCACACAATGAGGTTACATAACTCTATATTATCCTTAATGCAAGTTATGGCCCCTGATTGACTAAGATTAAAGTTTTAGGGCATGTTAAAGTTTCAGGGCAAGTAGGGATTTTAATAAAAAAAACTTATATACCCTTCATTCAATGCACTTTATACTTCGCAGAATTATTAACGACCATCTTAATTCAAGGAATTTAACTCAATTTTAGCCCTAAATACAAATTGCCCTTGATTTCTTTTTTAATATTTCTTTTAATTTCTTTCGAAAGGCACAATTTAAAAGTCCTAACCACATTTTCATAAGGGAAAGCAAGTTATTTGAATGACTTGCGTCATTGTTCGGTCAGGCTGGTGTTAGGGCAGCGTCAAAGTTGCCTTATGTTTCGAATAATTTATGCTAGGTTAGACATAAAGAGACCAAACTTGGTATATGCAAAGAGTTTATGGAGACTTTTTATGGGAATGCGTTTGAGGATCAAGGTCAAGGTTACTAATAATAGTAAAGGTTTGGTATTGAATAACTTAAGTAAGGGTCTTCATATCGGTACCAACTTTGTTATGTAGGAAGAGTTTATACTTTATAGAGACCTTTCCTCAGATCGTGTTTTGGGCCCCGAGAGTTTTGGTCTAGGTCAAGGTTAAAATAGAAATATGTTTTTACTGAATAACTCAAGGGTTGACATCGTGTGACCAAACTTGGTATATAGGACAAGTTTATGCAGAGCTTTTATCGATTGTTTTTGGGCCTCTAGGGTCAAGGTCACTGTTACTAAAAATTCTGTTTCAGTTATGGTTGACATACTGTGAGCAAACTTGTTATGTAGGAAGAGTTTATGGAGGTCTTCCATGGGATTTTGTTTGGGGCCCTTAGGATCAAGGTCACTGTTACAAAAATTAAAAGAAACAGTTACAACTGAATCTCTTCTGCCATCATTAAAAGCCTGGTTTTGTCACATTGCGATTCTTGTTACTTTTCAATTTGATTGTTTTATTGCTTTTGACACATATAACATCGTTATTGTATTGACTTCAAATCAAATCGGCGTAGTGTCAAAAGTGTTCGGACGGGGTGGTGGGAAGCAGCATCAAAACCGTATATATCAAATTACTTTCCTAGTTTTGACATAAAGGTCGACATACTACGTGCAGACTTATAATATACAAATAATTTATAGAGATCTTTCATGAGATTTTGTTTTTGGCCTGAGCGTTATGGTAACTGTTTGCTATTACTTTAAATTATTTTTATTGTTTACAAGCATTTACATCATTATTGTATTCACTTCTAAGTCAAAGCGGCGTAGTTGAGCGCGCTGTCTTTTTTGCAATTAATAACGTTATTACTATTTCAAAATAATTGTCATTATTTCATATACAATAATAAAACATATTTTCAGAAAATCGTAAAGTTTGTTATATTCCCTAATAACACAGGCTGTTACTGTACCACAACATATATACATAAATGCTTTAATTCAATGTTTCATTATATGTGTGCGCTGCATAATATTCGTTTTATTTTATCATCATGACTTTCAATTGACGCATTATATAGAGGTGTAGACGTAATTACGTGAGGGGTTATCCACACAACCGTAACAAAATCGTATGTTATACACAGTGATTTAACATCGCATTTTATCAAATGTATGCAAGATATTTGTAAACAATAAAAATGTGTATTCGTTTTGAAAGGACTGAATGTCAATTGCAAAGAATAGTCAATTTCCTACCCAGTCGCCCCCCTTTGTTAACCAGGTTTTCACATAGTGAATCCTGGTTATTTGAATGACGAACGTCGTTGTTCGTCGGGGCGGGCGGGCGGACGGCGTCAAACTCGCCTATGAAAATTAATAATTTCAGTAAGGGTTGACATATCTTGACCAAAATTGGTCGATAGGAATAGTTTATGTATATCTTATGGGGTTGCGTTTGCGGTCCCTAGAGTGCAGGTCAAGGTCTCTGTTACTAAAAATAGAAAAAAACGGTTGAAACTGAATAATATTAGTAAGGGTTAACATATCTTGACCAAACTTTGTAGAGTTGCGTTTTGGGTCCTTAGAGGCAAGTTCAAGGTCACTGTTACTAAAAGAAGAAAAACGGTTGAAACTAAATAATTTTAGTTAGGGTTGACATATCTTGACCCAACTTGGTATATAGAAAGAGTTTATGGATGCCTTTCATTGGATTGCGTTTGGGGTCCCTAGGGTCAAGGTCACTGTTACTAAAAATGGAGAAAAAAACAGTTGAAACTGAAGAACTATAGGCTAAAGTCCTTTGTCGGTCATTGAGCACCTGGTTTTGGTCCATTGCGGCGTTTCTTGTTTAAATTAACAAAATGAATAATTGTATCGTTAGTAACTTTAGACGTGAACAAGTTGATTATTTGCTCACGTTTGTATTCTTAAACATGCGCAAGAAAAACGGTTTTCTGATTACATTGTTAAAAATACAGCATATCACAAGCGTTTTCATTACCCTTCTAGAAAAATACTGATTTTAACGTTACCAATGATAAAGTTTACAATGAGTTTACATTTACAGACACTTCAACAATCTATCCAATGTGTTATATAGAGAATATTCTTAGTCACGTTGAACCAACATGGTCACAATTACATGTCCCCACAAAGGAAACGGTCTTTTAGGATCTGATGTTGTCTTACAAAGACTGAGTTCGGTGGTTAACATTACTATACTTTATTCCAGCCATTTTTTAGACATGTTCCCTTAATACAATTTTATAACCTCATAGAATAGGAGAAAACATCAATACTTTTAATGGTAGCTTTTGGATGTCTCAGTCAAGCGATTTGGGAAACCGATTAACACATACATTATAAACTTGCAATATGAGTAAAGTACGTATATGATGTTCGTCCATCGCTGAGCGAAGATGACCATGACTTGTCTATGTAGTTGAGTTGTTTCTATGAGTCCGCAGATGACTTGTCAGGCCAATCCGGGCACGGAAGTACCTTCCGCAGGTTGGACATCTGTGGTCGGTACAATCCGGCTCGGTGGTGGAGGTGCTAGCTGCTTTCGCTTTACGGAATGCACGTTTCCTTTCCATCTCTTTGGTACGTGAGTGTTCTGACAGTTTTGCTCCATTGGTGATGTGACAACGCCACTCAGATCGGTTGTCAGCTAATTCTTCCCACTTATCTGTTGGTATGTGGAATGCTTTCAGTGAGACTTTCAAGTTGTCTTTGAATCTCTTCTTTTGGCCCCCAGTTGACATTGAGCCGTCCTGCAGTTCGCCATACAGAAGTTGCTTTGGAATGCGGTTGTCTGACATTCGATGAACATGGCCAGTCCATCGCAATTGTGTCTTCTGTAAGATGACATGTATAGAGTTCAGCTTTGAACGGGCCAAGACTTCAGTGTCCGGTATTCTGTCTTGCCACCTAATGTGGAGAAGTCTGCGGAGACAGGTCATGTGGAAGTGGTTAAGTTTCCTTGCGTGTCTTGCATAGACCGTCCATGTTTCACAGGCGTACAAGAGGGTGGTCAGGACAACAGCTCTGTAGACGCTGATCTTTGTGTCCAGTTTTATGCCTCTGCGTTCCCAGACGTTTGTGCATAGTCTGCCGAAAGCTGCACTGGCCTTTGCAATTCTGCAGTTGATCTCATCATCAATGTGGACAGCTCTGGATAAAGTGCTTCCCAGGTAGGTGAATCTATCTACAACATTTAGTTTTGTGTCTTTCACAAGTAGTGTTGGTTCTACATAGGGCTTCTCTGGGGCAGGTTGGTAGAGCACCTCTGTTTTCTTGATGCTGATTGTAAGACCAAAGTTGTCAAAGTTCTCTCTGTGTTCTCGCACCAACACTATTCAGTATGATGTTCTCTGCAATGCTGTCTGATGCCTTCCAAGTGGACGATCCGGGAGTGCACATCAAATACCGGACAGATGGAAAGCTCTTCAATCTTCGTAGACTGAAAGCTATCACAAAAGTCAAGAACACCATCATCTGTGATCTGCTCTTTGCTGATGACTGTGCACTTCATGCCATTACAGAGTCCGAGATGCAACAAAGCCTAAAACAATTCTCAAGTGCTATAGATAACAACATGTCTGACAAATGTGTTCGACTGGCCGAGGAAAAACTCTTCTTTTGGTGAGAACTCAGAAACCTCTGTCCGTTTGGCATCCAGATTCACAGTATTGTAAAGAAGCTATATAATTCATAGGCGCTTTTCTAAAGAGGTAATACGAAACTTGTTTTTATATTCTGTATTGTTAGAACTAGGACAAATTCAGAAATCGTACATAGTAAATGGCGTATTTCCGATTTCTGAATTTGGCCTAAAGTACAACTATTTATTACTAAACTAAAATGGGAGTATTTATTCGCATTTGGTGCTCCTCCTTATTGTAATTATTACCTATTCACATTGTAAACTGCAAAACCATTCACCACTATCTTAATAGAAAATGTTGATAGACATTAAATAGATAGCCTACCAGAATAACAAGTTACTTTTGATGGTATACGCAATGTTTGTCTAAATTCTATAACAGATTGTCTGAACTACGGTCATCAATGTCAACAGTGTCACTCTATGAACACATGTCTTTCTCATAAATAAGGATCATTTAATCATTTTCCATTCCAATATGCCAGAATTCAAATGGATTCAATTCGTGAATTCAGTGAAATTTGTTAAAGACGTAGTACGTTAGATGTAGTTAAAGCGAGTCCATTTGCAACACCTCGGTCATTTTCCATCAAAAACAACCTCGGATGTATGCCGACATATCTGAAGAAAAAGTTCTGAAACAATAAAATAATAGTGTTAATCAACTGAAGGTTTTTAACGTATATGCTGTTTAACTAATTTTAAATTCATTACCAGTGAAGAGTGTCATTGCATAAGTAATTAAGATTCCCAAGAGAAGAGTCATTACTTTTAGGAAAAATGATTTGTGTTCAAAGGTATTATAATATGCAAGGTATCTTTATGACAATCTATTGTGAAGCTTGTTAGTAATGTTTTTTAATGGGCAACAGATCGGATGGCGATGCTAAGTACAATATAACTCATATAGCAAAATATTTGTAACTATGCATTCAGAACGTTATTTAGTTAAAACGTGCAAGTGGATTTTTGTAAAATGTTTTTTACCAAGTTTGAGCATTATAAATACGTTTCATAGCGAAGTTGTTTCTGAATTTCGTTTTGGTAACATTTATAAGAGGTATTTGTTGGTAACAAAAAAACGTCTTTTTCATTTCCTGTAATTTGGTGCGCCTTGATAATGTTGCCAGGATTAAAATAGAGACATTTGGATATGATATTCAAGATATTCCCCCATATGCATAGTGACAGACACACCATATATTTGAAAAGTAACACTAAATTATTGCTCATTTGGAACACATTATTCTAACAAAAATCACGGCTTGTAAATAATTATCGGCAAATATAATAGTTTATTCATTTCACCCTGACGTTCACCACTTTGATAGCTATAATTGTTTTTTTTTTTCAACTGCTTTTAAAATCTGACATTTTTTTTCAATTGGGAAAATATAAGTTAATGTTTATTCTTTGAAGCGTTGAATATCACTGTGATATCATGTGGGTACTAATGTACAACATATGAAAGAGAAATAATCATCAACCTCTGATTGATAACATGGTTATGTAGGTATAATCCTAATATCGTATGCCTTGGGCTTCCCTAGCGTTACATAGCTTTCTGGAATGTCTATCTTGCACCAACTCAGTGTGAAATTAGCAGTTGGCTTATTATCAGTCATAAAGTACATGTCGGTGTCAAATATGTATATAAAAATAAAGAAGCCATTTACATATGTGTGGTTGTTGTTTGGGACATATGTTGATATTAGGAAATACCTAATAATTCTGAGAATTGGGGGGGGGGATATTAAAAAGTTAAAATTAAGCTTATTTTTGTTTTTGTTTTTTAAATCCGGAAATCATACACATTTTTTTTCAAGCTGCTCATGGTTTGAAATGATGGCCATCAGGGTATTACAACCTTAATTAACTGTCACTTTCAAGTCACTTTAACCTAAATTAAAGGTGTTATGAGGCACCTTAATCCTGAGGAATTTATGGCCTTGTGACACATCTTGCACATTAAAGGATGTGTGATCTTTATTCCATTCTGTAATTGCATAAAACAATAACGCTTATAGCATTTTACAAACATATAGATATATATTGAAACTGTTTGCTACTGAAATTGTTTGTGGAGTTTTGTGCTGTTGTTCCATGTTTCTGGTTTGTGATTGTTTGTTTCTCTAATGTATGTCTTTGGCGTTCACCCTGTACCATTTAGGGGGGGGGGGGGGGTATGTTTTAAAATTTCGACTACTGAGCTCGTTTCTGTAGTTTTACATATAAATATACGGTTTAAGTATCACCAGGACATGTATCTGAATGTAATCATAATAATTTATATTCATATAAATTATCTTAGTGAAGTACATGTAAAACATGAGATTATCTCGAACTCGCTAAGCAGCTCTTACTCATTTTTATTGTTGTTCCTGTAATGTGTGAGGACGACAGTCTATACCGAGGGTTGCGTTTCCAAATATGACGACGGCATATCTGGGGACATATGCACATGCGTGACTGAGTTATGTAACACAACTTCACGTGTATCCATGACAACAGTGATGTTAATCCTACTTTCGTCGACTGCTTCGTTTTTTCTGAACAAATTTGAGGTGTAGACTGGTGTTTTGATTATAACAAGAGCGTTTGAAAGTAATATGAACATTGAGCTTTCAACGGTCTGACGACATAGTACCGTGTAAGAATTGAAGAAAAAAGTGCGTTATGTTGTACCTTGACTTTAAAAATTAAATCTGAATTGAGCTAGCAAACAAAGCTGAAAGTCTTTGAACATATATCATACAAACTTAGACATGTTGATATGAAAAAGCATTTTGACGATACGGGTTAATAAGCTGGTCATTGTATGTAAGATTGTATACATTTTATCGTGTATGAGTTTAGAAGAGATTTGTCATTGTTAGCTAGATCTTTAAATCCCAACTCATTATATTGATGAAAAATCATATCACTATGAATACATGTTTAAAACTGAAGACATGTTATATCTCTCAAGAGCCGTTAGTGTTGAGCAATTGTGTAGTCGTAGTGACTTTGTCATTCCCGATCTGAGTTATCTCATGTACAAAAGTATACATATAATGCCACAACAAACTGATCATTTGTTCGTCGGATTTGCCGCACCTAAAATTCGGGAAAAAAACTATTTGGCCTCGCATATTTTTGTTTTTGTTTACTTCTGGATAAATTTGGTAAGAAATAAACTTTTTTAATTTAATTTTTTTTTGCTTTGCGCTGGCCTCTGATTTGCCTTAAAGCTGCACTCGATTTTTTTTAACGTTTTGACAACTTTTTATTTTTTGTCATGGAACGAGCCAATCATTGCAAAAATGCATGGAAATCATTTTGTTTTGCTCGCTCGCTCTTACTTTTTTGGCAAAGTCCGTAAAACAAATGATCAAGTTGTTGTGGCCTAATCGTGTTGTCTGTGATACTTTTCGATCCTGTAGCTTGATGATCCAAAATAAATTATTTAAACGAATATTGTTAATCATTAAATGTTACATCAACTAGGAATATATCACAGACAATCGTCTAGTAATGTGCATGCTTCCACTTTGTTTTTTAATTACTTAAAGAAGTTAAACACCAAAACACATATATGGCAACGTTATAATGTCAGAAATGCTTGCTTATCATACATTTTTTTTTTCCTCTCATCAAATATTTTCCACGGAAATTCAGAATGACATTGTATTACAGACATCCGACATTCACAACCGTATTTATCATATCTCTATGTGGAAAGGGCATGTATTCCCCACACGAGTGATTTCACTGACAATGGGGATTTATAAGACAATGAATTTAGGTTGAAAGCTAATTTTGTCATTGACCAGTAGGTTACCGCAATCGTTTTGCAGGGGTCGTTAGGTCAAGAGTCACAAGACCAATACAAATCAACGCAATAGCTTAATAACGGTTTTGAGTAGGAAAATAACAGTTTATTGTAGGTGAACCTTGAACCTTGGTTGTCCGGTTAGCACAGTGGTTAGTGCACTCGCTTCTCACCAATGCGGCATTGGTTCGATTCCCGGCCTGGGCGCATGTGAGTTTGGTTAGTGATCACCAAGCAGGACAAGTGGGTTTTCTCCGGTAACTCTGGTTTCCACAACACATGACCACACTCTCGCGCAACGAAGTGCGAACGAGAGCGACTAAGTATAAGTTATCATAAATTCCTTCACAATCGCTGTAAAATGTATAATTTTTAAACTAAACCTTGAACAAAAGTGACACCATATAATACTTTTTTAGGTTATGTCAATGCCCAGATTTACCATCAACAAGTATAGGTAACTTTCTATACAAAAACTAAATAATGGTTTGACCGTTAATCACAAAACGTCAAAGCCATAGTTATTTTTTTTACTTAAAATGTCTAAAACTGTTCGATCTAGGCTGAAACTACACTGGTACCAGTAGATAACCAATCAGTTTAGTCAAAATATCAAATGATTTGTTGGGATAGTTATGTTTGCACTAAAACAAAGTTTTACCTAGGAACATGCTACACAACAAGTCGATTGTCCTTAGGTGATGCTGATGAACCCTATTGTTTTGATCGTGATGGAAATACATAGGGAAGTTATTTCTTTTATTATTTCAACGATTCTGATCGTACATACTCAAACTTAGTAGGCTATTGATCAAACAATTCCAAACATTCAGAACTTTTAAACATACACTTCTTATAGGAATATTTACCATTGCCATTTGGCGTGTTAAAATCGGTATTCATGGGCATTTTAAGGACCCCGGACTCAAAAGGATTGATTCCCGCTGTGCACATTTATAAAACAACAACTGGCCGTATTCGGTACATGGTCGTTTATTCTAGGTTACAGAGACAAGCATTCATACATGTATGCCATCATGCCTTTGTTAAAGGAAACCACAATTATGACAGTGTCTTTGTAAAGAAGCCTTTTAAATGGCATGATTTTTTAAATAAAAATCTAAACAAGTTACAGCATACAACAAAACACTGACGTAGTTACAATCAATTAAGCAATTAAGCTTGAAAAGACACCCACAGTTTATCGCACACACACACGCACGCACGCACGCACGCACGCACGCACGCACGCACGCACGCACGCACGCACGCACGCACGCACACACACACACACACACACACAAACACACACACGCACACGCACACGCACACGCACACGCACACGCACACACACACACACACACACACACACATATATATATATATATATATATATATATATATATATATATATATATATATATATATATATATATATATATATATATATATATATATATATATATATATGACATTTAGGTTGTCTTTAAATGAAATTCATTAATCGCAATATATATCATAAATTAGCAAATGTGGTTTTTGCTTGGTTTTCTCCCATAACCCCCCCCCCCCCCTTAATTTATGTCGAAATCCATAACCATGTGATAATAAATATCATATCAATAATATAATGACTCAGAAGTAGGCGTATTTATGGACTGTGCATGATCGGTAAAAGCTGGTTATTTTATCCCGCAGGAGAAAAACTCGGTACTGAACAACTGTTGTTTTTTGTTTCGCGTTATTTCACATCCGGTGTCGAATCGAAATGCTCTTTTTGATATAAACTATTGGGCTATGTTAATCAAACTTTCATCTTTAATTAGCTCGTATGATTGAAACTCAGCGGGATTTTCCCCAAACCTTTCAAATGCTGGGGGAAAAGAACGTGAAAGAGTGAAAAACCCAGGGGTTTTCTGCAAAAAAACACCTTTGGTCCGAAATGCTCGTTTCAATATGACAAACTTCTAAAAACATTTTGCAAACAGAATACACCAAATTTCTACCTAAATGAAGCCTTCTTATTAAATTGTAGGTCAGTATTCGATTGCATCGTAACTAAAGGGTAATTGAGTTCGCAAAATTCAGGAAGTTATGATGGAAATCGAGATGAACGTGTATTAACAAATCTAATGAATATAGATCAATCAAGTTTGCAATACTTGAAATCTAGTGAAACTATTGTGTTGTAAGTGTATGTAACATTTTCAGATGGACATATCCGTCGGTATTGACAACAAAATCTGTTTTTGTTTTGAACCAAAACATTTGAGAAAAATGTTGAAAAACAAGTTATTATGGTAATACCCATAGCCAGCGAATTGTGGGACAATGGTTTTAGCTGGTTCACATAGCAAAGGCCTTGTGATGATTTTGGCTATATCTGCATACATTACAGTAGATGCAAAGGTTACAAGTAATTATAAAGTGACTGTACAAATGTATTTGGGAAATAAATCATTATGTTATTTGTTATAATTTCCGTCAGATTATAACTTAAACTTGATCATTGTTAAACATCATATTGTTTAGACAAGGCTACGCATATGAATTTGTGTTAGGTAGATATATGTATTGCCCTTTATTAATTTAGTTAGAAATTCTTGGTGCGGTATTGCTTGTGACCTCATTAAAGTCAATATCTCAGTAAAGGTTTTATTATGATTTACATTTAATATTTAGACATGTTCTTTCAACTAAAACACTGGTTATGTTTTTTACATGAAGGCTGACATAAGTTAATATATGCGACATTGCTTGGTGTATTGCATTGAAACTTTATACAAGACATCCCAACAATCCAACGTAGTAAACTAATGAAGTCAGATAGCATTCATCCAATACAAATGATGGCGCTTTATTATATCCACTGAGGAATTTTGGTGAACAGCTGTGAAAAAAAGAGCGTGCTGTTTAAGTGGCAGCTTTTGTTGGTATGTATTTCAATTGATATTATGACAGTTCTGTCTTCACACGTCGGGCAAGTTGCTCGTATATATCCTTTCCTTCGTATTCGCGCCAATTTGGCCAAACCATATCACGGATTTCATCATTAACACTATGAAGACTAGCGTCTTTCATCAGTTCACGTGTAGCTTCTTTCTCTTTTCTGTATGGAATGTCTTTTCTCCAAATATTGTCGCTCTTCAGAAACATTTCCTCGAGATCGTCTCTCCAGCGACCTTTTTCGGCTAACTTCCTCCGAGTAAATCTCAAAGCTGACTGCAGTTTAGGACAATCGAATATTTGCATAGGGTGCTTTTTTAGTTCATCTAGCTTTCGAATCAATGATTGTTGTTTTTCTGGATCTTTTATCCTTTGTTGCAACAGGTTTCGCTCTTTAATAAAATAATATGGTAGGCGTTTTTGGAGTATTGCCTCTTTCAATAATGTCAAACAGGCACACACATTTGTCAGTAGATTTTGCTTTGAAAATGTGTCAGTTGAGTTGTTTTCAATGTACCAAAATGTAACATTTTTCATAACAAATGAAGACATTTCATCGCAAATAGGGGCAAGCATAACAGTTTTGATATGTTTTAATAAAATATAAACCTGATACTGGAACTCATTCAAACTGTCCGTTAGTGTTTGCTCTCCCTGAACAAAGCTCACGCGCCACTCCATGTCTCTTTCCCCACTTCCTATAAACCCAACTGGAACCATTTGAGCTTCCTGATCAATTATCATTTGAATCACACTTTGTGAAGGCCATCCATGTGGTCGGTCCCTCGAGGTCCATTCTAAAAGAATACTTTGTTGACTGGTACAGCGGAGTGCGTTGACATAATCCCAGCTCAGATATTCGTCGCCCTCCGTTGCCGCTGGCCCTGACAAAATACTTTTTGCATCTGATATCAATTCTCTAGTATAGTGGTTACTTGATATATATGATACCCCATTAATATCAACAATCGATTTTCGGAATCGATGCCTAGGGCGTTCATCTATCAAGACTGTTTTCAGTTTCAGTTTGAAATAACCTGCATGGCAAATCCCTTGTTCCATGACAATCTCTGCTAAGTGTTTCGTATTGTTTTCAATATCCTCTGCAAGTCTACAAATGGCATAATTGTAAATATATAATCTGTCTGTATCACTTTCATATGGAGCTGATAAGCCTTCGCCTTTACTTCCTGTGGTAATCCTATTGTCCCTTTCAGACTCTTTTCTCCTTTTATTGTCCATTTCTCTCCAGAATTCTCGACGGAGATTGATAATATTATTGCTGTAGCCCACGCAGTTTAAAATATCGCTGACATATTCAGATAATTCTTCGATGTTTTCAAAAATATTTTTTTCATCACCGATTTTCATTTCATAAGCCATCAGCTTTTGTTAAAGAATTTCCTGTGACAAAGTTCTCAATATAGTGTTATATTTTTAACTTAACGTGCTTATGCTGAAATGTTTTTGGCATATTTACCCAACCTTGGTTTAAAGCATGATTTGCTTTATGGAGTCTAATTTGCGTATATCAAAACATGAGCCATAATAATAGATCAATAGCCCGACTTATCACATTCTTTACATCACTGCTAGCGCTTTGATTGTTCCGAGCTGACTTGTATGGATTTCCTCGTACAACTATTTGTGCTGAAAAAGATAAAATAAGTAAAATTAGACTCTTTAAAATAAACAAGAATAATATATGTATAAATGGAAATAAGAGTATATAATTAAAACCATAATTATTAATATGACGTTAAATGGATCATTACAGCTACATATTAAAGAATATGATATATATAAATATATATATATATATGTGTGTGTGTGTGTGTGTGTGCGTGCGTGCGTGCGTGCGTGCGTGTGCAAATAATATTATAGATATCTATAAACATATGTCATTATATGTTATTTTATGTAGTTTTAAGAATAACAGGGTTTTCATTGTGAACAGATACATGAAGTGGACCGCTATGCCACGACAATGGCATCCATTGATAATGAAAAATTGTGGGAGGGACAATATTGTTGAATGGGGAGGTTACTGTCCCCGATTTTATCCGTTAAAGGTTATTTTACGGCATATGTATCTGAGCCAATATAAACGTTCTCAATTTTTAGACATATTCCTCACGGTTGTACGATAAATAAATAACTAAATTAGGTATCTATTAAATTAATTAATTAACAATGCCACTTCTCTGACTGGCATATACATGAGAGTATGTGAATATATATGGGTCGGTCAGCGCAGTTGTTATATATAAAATATAGCCTTGGGTTAGCTCAGCTGTTATATATAACATATAGCCTAGGGTCAGCTCAGCTGTTATATATAACATATAGCCTAGGGTCAGCTCAGCTGTTATATATAACATATAGCCTGGGGTCAGCTCAGCTGTTATATATAACATATAGCCTAGAACATATAGCCTGGGGTCAGCTCAGTTGTTATATATAACATATAGCCTGGGGTCAGCTCAGGCTATATGTTATATATAACATATAGCCTGGGGTCAGCTCAGCTGTTATATATAACATATAGCCAGGGGTCAGCTCAGCTGTTATATATAACATATAGCCTGGGGTCAGCTCAGCTGTTATATATAACATATAGCCTGGGGTCAGCTCAGCTATTATATATAACATATAGCCAGGGGTTAGCTCAGCTGTTATATATAACATATAGCCTGGCGCCCGTTTCAATAAAGGATTTTAGTCGTCAATTTCAAAATCTTCAATCTGTAGAACAGTCAAAGTTGGCAACATCTAAACGGTTTTTATTTCGTTATGATTGTTTTCAATTTAGATACAAGTTTAAAAATAAACACAAATATGACAAAGATATGATACTTTCAAGATAATTTCAAGATACGACTAAAATAGCATACATTAAATCCCGGTTTCGATTCCGAGATTGGCCAGATTCATTTGGATTTTACTGGGTTCTGCACCAAGCGTGGGACCGCTGTTAGTACCCCAGTGTTCTGAGAAGTGTGGTGAGTAGAGATGCACAATATTTTGTTATATATACAATGGTCCATTCTAGGTTATCAGAAACAAATGCCTACCAGCACAGATCGGCTAAATGCCAGGGTAATGACGTCATAGTCTCCAGCTATCCATACATTATGAATTTCAAATTCCTCAATATTATAGACCTTATGTGATTGTAAATGTTGTCAAATGCCCACAGTAAGATAATATTTTGAAAGTCCATCTATTTTGCATTTTTTTAATACTTTCTCTTTTAGAATGGATGTTTGCTTTATTTCTCTTTATCTGTCTGTCTGCCTGAAGCCTGTCCGTCCGTCCGTCCGTCTGTCTGTCCGTCTGACCGTCCGTCCGTCTGTCTGTCCGTCTGACCGTCTGTCTGTTAGATAGATACACACTTGTTATTATTAAATATACAATCATTTAATTATTAGAGATTTTTTATAGCTGGCACATGCATGTCTTAAGTTTGGCAAACATATGATTGTAAAACACTACCTGTAGCTTCCTCTACTCAATCCTATCACTTAACCTTGTTGCTGTCAATCCTTCCTATATTTAAAATATATATAGAAACAACAATTACAACAGTAATTTATTTTTAAGCACCAATACACTTTTATTCATAAACAGAAATAATTACATTCACATTGTGTACATCATCAAATATATTTGCACTTCCATAACGATAGACGAGTTTCCGTCATACACTTTAAACCTGTCTTAACTACAAGCTGATGCAACTTAAGCATACATTGCATTTTTAAGTGTGTGATTCATAAACATGAACAATTACAAACAAACCAATTCGAATTATATTAGTTCATTTCCCAGAATATTTTTTAAGTTCAGTGAATTGTTGAAAATTAAAAAAATCATTATTTGCGCTACATTAGTATCGGCTTTAAAAACGTGGTTAATTTTTGATATAGCTAAGTATCTTAATGATATGTCAATCGAAAAATAAACTACGACGGTACCTACTTTTTAATTAAACAAATGCAGTGACATCTACGCCCTGAATCAACATTAACTTTGTTTTGTATCAACTTTACATGATCGTCGAGATATTATACAAATGGTATGAGCATTTGATTATAAAAGCCATTGCTGATGGAAAAATAGAGGTCGGTGGAATTGTCCATACCACTGTTTAACCATACTTTTGTTTTTGTGTTCCCGGAGGGTATGGTTAGTATTATCTGAGTCTGGTGTCCTATATAAAAATCTTACTCACATCATAAAGTTGTTTTCGGAAAAAACGTGTGAAATACCAAAATAAAATCATAAAGCGACCAATTTGAAAAATGTTCAAGCAAGACCTCACGGTTGACAATAGCAGTTATGATATCATAGTGGATGCTTGAAGTTAGTCGGATAGCAGGACTGCAGGAAAAGTATTTCGGCCTGAGCAAATATTATCTGGTCGGACCTCCTTTCTGGATGGAAGTAAATACTTTTATTCTTGCGAGTTTCATTGGTTCTGGATACGACAGGCCCATCTGGTTTTCCGGTTCGATCTTATTCTCACTGGAGTTAAATAGGCGGAGTACCACTTATGGCCCCACATATGTCAACACTCTGACAAAACTAAATATCTTGTTTAAAGCAGTTGCAAAATTGGCCAAAATGTGCGCAAAACCATTTGTCCGGTTGGATCGGGTACTCACTAGAATGAAGTAGGTAAAGTACATAAGCTGATTGAATTGTATTATATGTAATGCTCAAACGTTCTTATATAATTTCGACAAGAAAGCTTAAATAACTTATTTTGTCATTTTGGCGGGAAACTATCGACTCTTATCGTATGCTTTAAGCTTAACGGTTTCATGTGTATATCGTTATCAAAACCTATAAGATAAACAGAACAGAGTTTTCATAATTAGTGTTCCCATAAATACGCAAATATATTCATGGAACATTTCATTTCCTAAAATTGTTATTTCATTACATAGTGATTCTGAGGTATGTCTTCATGTTTTAAGTAGCTTTAAGTATTTTATAGAAGCCCTTAGTAGCTCTGAGTGGATTTTAAAAGGACCAGTTTGAATGGTACGACTAAGCGTTATATATTACATCACTGTTTGCACCCCCGTTTTTTATAAGTGTAGATGAATCTATTAAGCATATATTAGCGATGTTTATGAGTAAGCTTCTGTGAAATTAAGTACTTCAGACGTACTTATTACAAGAAATCTTTATTCAGATCAACCTCTGTAATTGCGTGAGATACAAAGTTGTTTCTACACTTGAAGTGTTTGTAGTGGTTAAAGTTATTGACCGGACAAGACCGATTGGAGGTAATTGCTATAATTAAAAGGCAATACCTTTCGAATACTACAGTGATATAGCTAGTAACAGCATCCGGTATAAGTTTGCAAATCCGGTTTATTTGCAAACCTAGAATTTTTATTATCTAAGATATCAACTTCAAAAATGGCACATAGAAAGTTTGTGCTTTAAATAAGAAATATTTTAAGTAATTTTAAAAAAAAGTTTTAAGAAGTATGAAAATTTTAATTCCAAAAGTGATTTCTCCCGTTGGCCACCAATTGGATTTTAGGTCCCCCGCGGGATTTTCGCAAACTCCAATTGGAGAATTTTCCACATGAGCCGAAACGGGGGGAAAATCAGCAATTGGAAAAAAATCAAATATTACAATTGGGAACAGAAAATTACATTTCTATTTATGTTATATGTATTAGATTAATAAACAGTATTAATATTTAAAAAAAAATCAAATATTATGATTTTGTAAATATGGCTCTCCAATTGGGGAAATTTCCAATTGGAGAAATCCCCAGTCAAATTCTATTGATAAAATTCACCAATTGGAGATTACAGAAGTTGGAGAACACAGAAGTTGGAGAAGGCACCAGTTGGAGATTTCCACAGTATAGCAGCTGCTGGGGGCAAATAAAGTTGGGGGAAAATAAAGTGGGGGAAGTATAACTGTATACATACAGTGGTGATTATTTTTATGTAGCTAACTAGTCAATTCAAGTAAAAAACAAAAATAAAGTTCTAACCTGATTTCTCGTATCACATCGGCTTTCTCACTTTTGTGCAATCTAACGCAGTTTTAATGCTAAACTGCGTCAGATATGTGTTTTTATTATCCGTTTCCGAAAAAGCAATAAAGCCCACTGTACAGTCATTGAGAAACTTTAAAAAAATAAACAATTTACTCGCTTCTCAGCATATATTACATCTACTTCCGTATATGCTCACTTCTAACATTAAATTTAATCGACTAATGAAAGGTTACATACTACTATAGGCTCAAATGGTTTAAATTGGATTGTTCAGGCATAAAGTCAGTCAAATCAGCCAGTCATTAACTTTTAAATTATACCCTTCCTTCATATTGATAAAAAAAACACTTTTGAATTTGTAATTCATAATAATACATGGTAATTCATAAATCATACATATTTATTATATGCACCCAAACTAACTCGAACTTAAAGACTGTACACGTACATAAGGTTTCACAGCTGTAATAACTGTCATCTAATAGTTTATATTATGCGTGTGAAATCATAAGGCTGTTTTTCCAAATATACAATTCGCCAGACTTTTTTTCCATTCGAGCCTGGTCTCGATTAAAGTTTTAGTATAGGTTAGGTTCTACTCATTTTTAAGCACATGGTTTATGAAGTCAGAAATAATTACCTTTAACTATGCTGCAAGAAGTTAGCATTATAGTACATAATACAAACATTAATTTTTTATCTAGGCTACTGTTTAGAGTGTCGCCAGTGTCATGCAAGGGAAAACAGTGGAGAGCTACAAGGCAGCTCCCACATATGTCGTGACTTTACACATCACACCTTATGCCATAATTGGTCCTGCGTCGTATTCATAGAGATACAGTAATTGTAGATCATAGTTATCTAATATAGCTGTTCCAATAAATGATTTTACTCAGTCTTAGAAGATTAAATAAGCTGTGCAATGAAACATTCCATTGACAACCAGTTTATACTTAGATATATGCATAATATATGTTAACGCAATTCCATTGAATACCTGTATTTTGCATTTACTTATAACATCCATGATTTTCGATGGAGAATCATCCGAGTGTGGACGTGTAAGCTTATATATACATGCACTTGGGCAAGGTTAATTTGTTGAGTGCTTCGATACGATTGTAAGTCATTTTATGTAGAGCATACTGCCATTATTGACAAAATGTAACACTGGTTCAATCTGCACTTGAGTATAGCACTGTCACACATGAGTCCCAGTAAACGCCTCTAATAAAAGACGATTATTATTTCTTGAGCTGTTTGATGAGGATTCAAACAAGTGACCCCTAGATAGTCAACTGTGTTGCAGCTAGATCACTGACCTGCTGATGAGTTAGAGGTTGCAAACGTTTTTTAACCAAGAAGATAACTTTAGAATAAACACAAAACATGTCCCTTTGCCGTTTCTTTCACAGTTAACAGGTGGCCCCATAAAGCATGTACATGGTATTTTTAACATTTTGACATTCACTGTTCATAGATTTGCCAATTGAAAAATCATCAAAAACAGTGAAGCGGTTGTTTATATTAACATGGTTAACATGCACTACTGCAGAACTGAAAAGTGTCATTTCTAGCTAAACATACATCTTCTCAGAATACAGTGTAAAACCAATAATTCAAATTTGCATCTCCAACTTCGATGGGGGACTGTACATTTGTGAATTGTAGAATTCTTTCACTGAACTAAAGGGATGACCTGTTTAGACACTTATAGTGCACTATATGTGCCTGTATATTAAAGATTGGCCTATTAAGTTAAAGCAGTGAATATGCTTACTTTGATTTAAGACTAGATGAATATGATGCCCTTTATGAATTCCTTTGTTGGTTCAAAGGGTAACGATACTAGAAATGGTTGTAAGAGGGGCTTAAATTTGGGACAAACTCTCTGGACTTGCAGCCATCCCTAACAGAGACATATTAGTTCAACTATTGACATTGGGTATTTTATTTCTAAAATGGTGATAGATTGTTTTCCTCAACTAACAAAGAACATATTTTTTATGTATGTTTGTTAGCTGTGTATGAAAAAAGCACATTCAATTAATGTTCCTCGTGAACATACTAAGTATACCAGAATTTAAATAAAGATTCTAAAATCTTGTTATGACTGAGGTAAAATGTTAAAAGAAAAAAAGGTGTGGCCCAGTTCTAATTTGCCAGGGCTGTGGTAACAAAAGTATAAAAAAACTCTGTTTGTATTGCTATCATTTAATGATATACATATGATATAGCATAAATGGTAAATACATCTATATAAACATAACTGATATGTTTTCAAGACTTTCTAAAGCCATGCGTTGAATTCAAACTATGAAAAACGTGAAAAATAAGTATACAATTTCACATACAAGACCATGCAGCCTTCATAAAGGAAAACAAAGGGAGACCAGATAAAAAGCATGACCAACATGAACTGTACAAGTTTAATATAAACATAAGAATATATGCTGGAATAAAGATCCAACTCAAGAATGTACATCAATTACTTGAATTTAAGCATACATAAGTTTAATGAGAATTCTTGTATAAATCAAATAAGAGGAAAAAAGGTTTAAAAAATAGGAGACTATGCTCAGAGAGTGCCGTGTTAAAATAAATCAAAAGGGGCCTGATTTTTACACTGGTAAATTTAATCTGCTGATTTGGCACCATTTGGTGACTTGGTCACATGTAAATGTGTATGTTAAAATTGCCAAAATGTTTAATAATTAATAAAAAAACTTCTGAGCAAAAAGTTACTTTTCACAAACACTGTAGAAACATATTTAACTACCCATGATTTTATAAAAGATTACACAAAAATTATAATAAAATAACTTCCTTAAAGCTGCACTCTCACAGATTTAATACATTGACAACTTTTTTTATTTTTTTGACCAGTGTTATACAACAGTAACTGCTGACAAAAATAGATCTCAGACTTTTTTAAGTTCAAAAATTGATGTTTAATGCATTTTTCTTAAACCGTTAGTAATGGCTTAAGCTATAAAACATTTATTTTCGAAGGAAATATGAAAATATGTAATTTGATCTTTTATCACTGGTTTGAAGATGTTTACACAAAAATTAACTCTTTACAAGACAAGAATTAAAAAAATGACAAAAACCATTTATCTGTGAGAGTGCAGCTCTAAAGATGCACTCTTACTCCCAAATAAGATGTACCACAATTGATACAATTGTTAATACAACGAAAAGGATGAGTTTAAATTGAAAGAAATGTGCAGAAAACATGATATTTCTCTCTCATTAGACAATAAAAGATCATTGTAAATCTTTTAGCTCTCACTAATCTTTTAATATTGTTGTGTGTTCACCTGTTTAATGAACTGTTATAATCCTGTTATCTGAAATTAATATTTTCCATAACTGCATTTTTTGTAAGTCTATACAGGTTTCTCATTCTTTTTCACACCCTGAGCTGTCTCCGCTTCCTAATTTTAAGGTTTGAAACCTTCTGGTGGGCCTTCACTTGATGCTCCGTAGCTTCGAGTAGGGTTGTTACCAGTTCAAGAGTGGCTGTTTGTAGACTAGGCTGCTGTGTAGGCAGGTCATTCACAAATGCAACACTGGGCTTGGTTGTTTTGCTGGCATCTGTTAAAAAAACCCTCCACCATTCCACTGCTGAGCTTGGTAGTTTTCCACAGGTTTGCCATTTTGGAATGTCTGTTGCCATAAACTCTGCTTCCCTATGAAATTTGCTGTTGACTGGCACAAGTTCTTGCACATATTCTATTGGAATACTTGGTGTCAAATCAATGCTCTTATCTGGAGTGTCCGGCCAGTCTCTGTACCGCATCTTAACACAGCCATCATCTTCTGCTATTATGAAGTGGTGTGGTACAGAGATGCCTTCTATCAGACCTCTCTGACCTTCCATAGTCTTCTTGTAGTCAAATATTCCTTCAAGGTGAGTTGTGATCGGGGATGGGTGCTGGGAGTCTTGCATCTCCTTGTGCAAGTTCGGCAGGGTCAAGACTTCCTGCCTTCTCAGATGACTGGACACACGCGAGAAAACTTGATCAATGTCCTCGTGCGTATGCCCAACCATGAGGAAACCAATTTTCACCTGAAAGATGAAAATAAAAAAAATGTTTCATATGCAACATTACTAAGAGGACACATCATTCAATACCTGTAAGTAATGGGTATCTTAATTAGATGTATGAGTGACCTTCCAATTCTTACAACTTCAGTGTCAAAGGAAAAACATAGGTGTAGATTCATAATAGTCTTTTTCTACTTTCATGTTAAAGTACTATCACAATGACTGCATTATGTCCTATTTATACTTTTATCTAAACTTTCAATGTGTCCATTTTATTAATAATTACTAAATTAAGGTTATCAAATATAAAAAAAAAAAATGTCGAACTTCCTTTGCAATGGCATCCAACTATAATTGACTGACAGGGATGTGATTGACCCCAGGCAGCTGGAGGGCTGAAACCATTTCGACCATGGGTTCTTTGGGCACTTATGGGGTCAAAAGCACACTGTCGTAGAAGAAAAACTGCCTTTTTAAAAGCTCTTTTTAGGGGTTCTTCTGACTTTAAATTTGAATATCAACTCTAATAACCAAAAGAACTGTGGTAACTTTCTAAATCAGTAAAAAAAGAAATTTTATTTTTATTTTTTATTTTTTTTTTTTTTTGGGGGGGGGTCCCTGGGGCCATTAGATCCGCGGACAAATCACATCCCTGACTGTAAATGCATTCCAATAGAATGCTGGAAACATAATCAAATGCAACTTCCACAAGCTTACAGTATATTACATATCAAACAGATCATAGCTTTGATAATTACCTTCCGAAATACTCTTCTTCTGACAAGCCATGCCATAAACAAAATTATGAACACATTTTTGTTGTCCTTTCCGGAGTTATCCATCTGGATGTACAAAACTTCCGGTAGTCTGCCCGTTTCCTGAAATGATTCATACCACAGTAAGTAACAACATTCATTGACAAACATTTCTATGATGAAAATAATGTTTGTATACCCTTAAGTTAACCTAATTCATTAAAGCTTTAGCACATGCTGCCAGGTCTTCTGGCATGGATGTTTGAAACCTGACTGATAAATAATTGATGATAGTCAAATGAATTCCTTCATTCTTTCACATATTAAACTTCCAAACAGTAAAAAAATTGCACATCAAAAACATCTCCAAGCAATGATTATTTTTAAACATACCTTAAATTTTCACCACTTTTAGCTTTAATGCAGACAGCTTTATATTGTTACTCATATCTGTTTCCAGGAAACCAGTGCTACTGTCCTTTTTGAGAGGACATTACAAACTAGAGCTGTCACAGGAGTGACGAATACCCCCAAATGCCGCCTGGACACAGGAATGGCAAACCATTCCTTTGAAAAGAGGCCATAACTCCAAGGTTACTGCACACTGCATCTTCTTTTATCATGCATGTATTGTTTTATTTAAATCTGTTGAGTAATTTAGAAGTTACACTGCTGACAAGAAAAACTAGCCTTTCATGAGTTATCGTCCGGAACTGTTTTTCTACTTTTAGTAACAGTGACCTTGAACTTGGCCCCACCAGCCCCAATATCGAACTTGACCTGTATCTTCTGATGTTACACCTGTGTACCAAAAATTGTTCAAATCTGTCTAGCCTTTCATGAGTTATCGTCCGGAAACCGTTTTTCTATTTTTAGTAACAGTGACCTTGAACTTGGCCCCACCAGCCCCAATATCGAACTTGACCTGTATCTTCTAATGTACACCTGTGTACCAAAAATTGTTCAAATCTGTCAAGCCTTTCATGAGTTATCGTCCGGAAACCGTTTTTCTATTTTTAGTAACAATGACCTTGACCTTGGCCCCACCAGCCCCAATATCGAACTTGACCTGTATCTTCTGATGTTACACCTGTGTACCAAATTTTTTTCAAATCTGTCACGCCTTTCATGAGTTATCGTCCGGAAACCATGAAAACCGACAGACCGACCGACCGACCGACCGACAAGCTCACTCCTATATACCCCCTCAAACTTCGTTTGTGGGGGTATAAATATTCATGGTAGGGATCAAACCAACAACCCTTTGGGTGAGAGAGCAACACTATTCAATTGGAACACTTTCATTCCATTGGAACAATAGTTACCCTTTTATACTGCACATATAAAAAAACTATAATGAAATTTATTTGTTCATAAACTTACTTTACTAATGTCATGTAGAACATGGACAAGGGCATTTATTGTCACATTGGCATCTGGATGAAGTGTATCAGTCCATGTCATCAGGTATGTCTGGTTTGTGTTGTGCACCTTGATGCCAGTAACATGCTGCTGCATTTTGTGAAGATGAGCATCGGCCTGAAAAATATGTTTGATATAATTAAATATTTGGAAACAATCATTAAGGAAGGATAGTTTTAGGTATTACCACTGAGCCAAGAAGACCACAACCTGTGTATGCTGAACTCTCTTCTGATTCTATTCTTCTTTTATGGTTCATTTATTTCATCTGTTACATTTGATAGTTTACAGAAATAACAAAGCTTGAAAGTAAAAATAACAAAGCTTGAAAGTAATAGCATTGATAGGTTGCTAGTAAGTGACCCAAGCACAACACTAAAAAATTCAAACTTGCTTAAAATTCAGTCCATTATTACTTATAGAACTTTGTGAGTTGAATGTGTTGCCTGACCAACTATTTACTGTCAACATAATAGCTGTTAGATTGACATTTTATTCAGTTATAGACAATGATGTTGCCATATAACCTTCAAGTGTAGGTGGCATTTAAGCTATAGTAAACAATGTTAAGCAGGACAAAATTTAAAATGAAAATTAAGAAAGGGCAATAACTCTAAAAATGGAAGCAAGAGTTACGGTTCTTGTGAACTGCACTTGCCTTCAATGCGATCTATCTACATATTCAGTTTCATGTTGAGACCCCTTTTATGCGTGTGACAAAATTTAACCTTGAAAATTAACAAAGGGCAATTACCCTAAACATATAGATGTAAGAGTTATGGTTTTTGTGCACTGCACTTGCTCTCAATGATATCTATCTAGCTATACAGTTTCAAATTAATATATTTTATATTCTTCAAGATATGCCCTGGACAAAACTTTAAGCATGACAATTAACAAAGGGCAAATACTCTAAATATAAGTAAGCAAAAGTAACAGTTCTTGTGCACTGCACTTGCCCTTAATGAGATCTATGTAATTTTCAAGTTGTTACTCTAATAGTTAGAGATATGCCCTGAATAAGTGAAAACAGGATGCAAACGCCAACAAAGGGCAATCACTCTAAAATATTGAATCAAGAGTTATGGTTCTTGTGCACTGCACTTAACGATCTTTTGCATTGCACTTTCCCACAATGAAGACGCCCAATTCTCAAAATCAACCAAACCCAATCAAAGATTTACCCAAAAAAACAGACTTAGCATCTAAAAAGGGAGCATTGTGAAGAGTAACAGATTACAAGTTCCTCAAGTGTCAAAGTGATAGCTTTAATAGTTGCTATGAAAGTGACCTAAACACAAAAAATAAGCAACAACAGTGACAATAATCAAGGAATCTGACGATAGCTATTCATTTTTTCTAAAAATCAGATGAGCTTAAAATTAATATGACACTACTATAAGGCTAGCACATGTATTTATAGTTATCAGTGGTCTTCAAATAAAAGTCATGTGTTTAACCCTATGCTCTTATAATTTAAACCCATCCAACTGTTCAATCAACCCTCAACCAGAGATACCAGTAGCCATATTCCTTCCAGCCTATCAGGGTTTTTTTAAAAACCAACAAACAGCTAGTCTCAGAGGCCGAATCAGAGCATCTTCGGTTACTAAAAATCAAACCAAAGGTTTAAAATACTTATTCATTAAAAACAACTTCTTTCTCATTGATGAGATACTTGATACGAACTCGTTTTTTACAAGGCTAAAAAGTAAAAATCATATTGTTCGGACAGCACGGCATTAATCTGTTCTATTGAGAAAATAAACCCTGTTTTATGACTAACTGTGAATCCTTTTCATGAGACAGCTCTTGGCAATCTCTTGGGTTTGAATCCCTGAAAATAACATCTGCTCAATTGGGTACGTTCCATATGATGGTGCCCCTGAACGAATCAAGAGCATATTTTTATTTTGCCTAATTCAATATTTTGGATGGCATTCGTTCTTAACACTAAGCTTTCAGGTTAATGGAGTATGACAAGTTATTAAAAAAATTATGAGAATATTTGTTGTATGTATTCATTATGCATACAAATTAATTGTAATGTTACCTTTGAGTAGACACTGAAACGGGGCAAACGTGTCTTGGCCTGGTCCATACCGTCTATGATCAGCGATAAGTGGCGCCCTTCCAGTCCATCTTTGGCAGCCTTTCTTATGTGTTTGTAATATTTCTTGCGACATCTCCTGAAAATAATGTGCTACTGGATATATATATTGCCTCTATTGTGTTCTTAATTTGGGAATCTCTATGATTTGACATTTGACATAGGTGTTGAGTTTTGACCAAAATTTGAACTTCCTGATACTTTTCTTTTGAAAATAAGATTCAGCCCCGTGTCCTAATTTCTGAGCCCATATGTCACCTAGTTTCAAACTTGTCACTGATCTTATCAAGGAAAATATTCTGATTAAGTTTCATGAATATAGAACAACATCTTTACCTCTTAAAAAGCTGTTCATAAGTTCTAAATTTCAAAACTTTTAAAATGTAAATTGTCCAGGGGTCAACACTTTCAAATAGACAGGATTGTTCCAATAGGCACTGAGCTTTAAGTGGCAAAATATTATTTGAATATACTTTTAGATGATAGTTAAATATTTATTTGAAACATACGCTTGCAATTCCAGATGAGTTGATCTCAGATTTAAGAATTTCTCTCGATCTTGTTTGCATGGCAACTGCATGAGGCCGGTCTGTATTGTGGCACATGTCTGGCACTGTGGTAGATCATCTGGATCCTGAAAATGATGGAGGTTCTTGTATGAAACATTTTTGTCGCAATCTTTTTCTAAATGAGAATTAATTTCTTTTAACTATACTATACCAAAGAATATGAAGAAGTAAATGAGGGCAATAGTTGCCCGGGACTGCTGACCTGAGGCCTGTGGGGTACATTTAGGATCTTTGAAAAAGATCTTTACATGAGACCTCACTCCTTTAATTTTCACAGTCAGTTATTTTATACTTGCTGTTTTCAAGTTACAGCTATGACAAAGAAAAACACACATTATTTTGACCTATGTCCCACACATATATGACTTTAATCTACAGACCTAGAGACTTATCAATGTTTGAGTGTCTTCTCATGGTTAACATTTTTGTGAATTTAATTCAAAATTCCATTGAAATGCCAATGTTACAGCCTGAACAAGCTGGTTATATGGAAATAAGACTGCATTCAAGGCATTAACCTTAAAAAGCCTTTATAGTGAGCAATTGAGGGAAATTATAGGAAATTCATAGTCAACTTTCAGCCCAATAGACAAATCAACACCTTTGCCCAACAGAATTGAAGCATTCTACTGTGGTGATTGAAGTCAAACTATTAGCCAATCTAATTTGGCAATAATCAATCATATATAAACATTACCAAATATATATATACGGTGATACCAGAAATACTTCTACACAACTAAACTGCCGAATTAAATACCTTTCTGATTTTTACATTCGGCATCTGTTGCAACCAAATCTCGTGAAACCGGCTCCTTGAGACAGGTCGAATTTTGCCTTGCTTCATCTCATCTTCGTATGATTTGAACAGCATGTTTTTGGTCAGACATGCAGGAAGATGCAGCTCCTCACGGTCTGGCTGTCTGTCAGCAAAAAACCTGATGTAGTCCTCGAGCCATTTAGCTGCATGTACTCCTGCCTCAGTTGGTCTTCTGACTCTGGGAACTTCAGAAGCAGGAGCCTCTTTGCCTTTCTTTAGATTCCAAAACCTGAAACAATTAACATATCAAAAGTGAATTTAGAATTACTTGCCTAAAAAAGTAAGTCAAAGACTGTTACTATATTTCTACTTTTAGCAACATTGACCTTGACCTAGACCATATTTCATGGGGCCCAAAACACAATTTCATAAAAGATCTCTATAACCCCTTCCTCTATACCAAGTTTGATCACAACATGTCAATTCTAACTTGAGTTAATCAATACCAACCATTTATCTATAAATAATAATTTTTACTGTAACCTTGATCCTATGGGACCTAAAAGTTTGGTCACTATAGGTCAACCCAGGTATAATTTTTCTAACGGAAGGTAACTTTGGTGGTGCTGTCCCACCAGCCTGCCCTGACAGTGACACAAGTCATTCTAATAATTGATTTCCTGTTATGAAAACCTTGATAAGAATATTAAAATGTGCCTGTCAAAAACACAAACAAACAAAAATAATCAAGGGCCATACTTTGAATTAAAGGTTAAAATGGGGTTCTGTGACCATATCGTAAGATAGTCGTAATTAAATGTGTGAAGTATAAGATCCATTCAGAATGGTATATAAGTTTGTTTTTTTATCAAATCACAACTTTTCCTAATACTTTAATCTAGTTTTTGTTTAAGTCAATCAAGGGCCATATAAAGGATAATAAGGATTTATGTAACCTCATAAGTTCATTGTGTGATGGTCCTAAACAACTGTGTTAAGTATTAAGTCAATTAATTTTAATTGAATTGATGTATAAAGGTTATTAATAAATCTTTAAAACTTAAGATCCATTATCAGGAGCTATAATTTGTATAAAGGATAATAAAATTATGGAGTTTTTGAATGAATCACCTCATTATGTGATGGCACTGTGTGAAATATTAAGTAATTCAATGAAGGGTTCAATGTTTTTTTTTAAGAAAACTTGATAGCCGAATCAGGGCAAAATAAGAAAAATTAATTGATCAAAAAAGTAAATTTTGGGCTCCATGTCTCTGAATGGACAAACACACAATTCAAAACTCATCTATTGATTTGAATACCATTTTGCACTGGAATGTTGAATAAGACATACATGAGGATATACAAAACTGTTTTTCATATAGAGCATTAAAATATCGCGTCAATTTCAATAATTAATTTAATAGACATAATGATTATGTTCTTCTCTTACATCTTGTACATCTATTTCTGCAATTAATGCCATTACTAGTTAACACAAACATAATCTTAAATAGAACTAATTGCTGATCCAAACATTTAAACATAACTGTATTTAATTTTTCCTATTTCACATTTATAACAACAATTGAGTCCTGTATAACTATTACCTTCTTTTTCCAATCTTATGGATGACCAAGAATCCCTCTTCACAAATAACATGGCCATGGATTTTGTATACGCCCTGTGCATCTCGAATTGTTTTTCTCAGCCACTTCCGCTGATCTGCTTGCCGTAGTGCCCAATATTCTGTCCGGCTTTCCTCGACTTGTTCAGGTGTGAAATAGCTGCAACATCTTCGCTGGCAGCAATCTATTTTCATAACACTGTGCATCTCCTGGGATGAGATTGCTTCTCGAGAGCGTTTGTTCCCTAAAGTTATAAAGATTGTATTGTATTTAAATGTGGCAAACAAACTATTGTCAGCCTCCTTTGACTTCTTAGTTGTTACATGTTCTGAGAGAACAGATAAGAATGTCAACAAGAGTTCTGCATGGAATTCATTTCTTTGAAGAATTTTGAAAAAGCACTGACTATGGATCACTCATATAAAGTTTCATAAACAAGAGGCCCAAAAGGGCCAATGCTCTACTGGCTGGGTTTGTGTGGTCAACATCACTGTTGTCGAAAAGAACCAACCCCTTATGGGTATCTGAATACTCAAAACTGAAGACTGTATCATGTTTGCAAACTTTTATTACACAATTATAGCATTTTTTTACTATCAAGGCCCATGATCTAATCATTTCAAGGCCCATAATCTAGGCATGCATGGGCAGATCTAGCTGGTTTTTGAAAGGAACCCAGCTCTAATGGATATCCAAATACTGTACAAGTACGATTTTTTTAACGAGCAATTGTTTACTGACATATTCATTTTTTTACTATCAAGGCCCATAATTTGGCATGCATGGGCGGATCTGGCTTTTTTTTTTAAAGGAAACGAGCTCTTATGGATATGTAGATTCTGTACAAGTTTCATCGAGATACAATAAAAACTGAAGGCTGTATCGTGTTAACGAGCAATTGTTTACTGACACACTGATTTTTTATACTATCAAGGCCCATAATCTAGGCATCCATGGGCGGATCTGGCTAGTTTTCGAAAGGAACCAAGCTCTTATGGATATGTACATTCTGTACAAGTTCCATCGAGATATAATAAAAACTGAAGGCTGTATCGTGTTAACGAGCAATTGTTTACTGACACACTGATTTTTTTATACTATCAAGGCCCATAATCTAGGCATCCATGGGCGGATCTGGCTAGTTTTCAAAAGGAACCAAGCTCTTATGGATATGTAGATACTGTACAAGTTTCATTGAGATACAATAAAAACCGAAGGCTGTATCGTGTTAACGAGCAATTGTTGACTGACACACTGATTTTTTTATACTATCAAGGCCCATAATCTAGGCATCCATGGGCGGATCTGGCTAGTTTTCGAAAGGAACCAAGCTCTTATGGATATGTAGATACTGTACAAGTTTCATTGAGATACAATCAAAACTGAAGGCTGTATCGTGTTAACGAGCAATTGTTTACTGACACACTGTTTTTTTATACTATCAAGGCCCATAATCAAGGCATCCATGGGTAGATCTGGCTGGTTTTCGAAAGGAACCAAGCTCTTATGGATATGTAGATACTGTACAAGTTTCATCAAGATACAATCAAAACTAAAGGCTGTATCGTGTTAACGAGCAATTGTTTACTGACATTATTTACCACTGATCCTGTAAGTTTACAGCATCAGCTAAATCCTCTGTATATGTATTCATGTAACTGGGGTTTAAAGATCAACATTAAAAAAAACCACTAAAATATGTGTGTTTGAAAGCAGGAAAAGCCAGTGTAATTTTAGATGGACAATTAATGACGAAATTGTTGAAGTGGTGGATAACTTTTGTTACTTAGGTATTAACTTTTCTTATACTGGGAATACGGATAATGCTGTAAAAATGCTGAATGAACAGGCTTTAAAAGCATACAACCATCTACTATCTGTTTTTAGTAGATTAATACTAGGTATTAAAACTAAACTATCGTTTTTTGATGCTCTAGTTGTACCAATAATTTTATATGGATCGGAGATATGGGGAGCATATGATCATAGCGAGCTAGATATACTCCATTTTAAGTTCTGCAAACATATTCTTGGTGTTAAACAACTGACATCTAATGTCGCAGTTTTAGGCGAGCTAGGACGGTTTCTATTGTCAGTTATATGTAAAGAAAGGGCATTAAAATATTGGATAACAAGAGGCACATCAGTGCCTGTGCTCCACTGGCCAAAAGGTTCAAGCAAAGACCACCTAACGAACATTTTCGTCAAGTTTCATAGAAATACAATCATCAATTTTTGAGGAGAAGTTATTTAAAAAAAAATTACTTTAATAGCTCTGGCTGCCATGTTGTGCAGTGGACCGAAATGATTTGGGCAATTTGAGTAAAGGAGCACCAAACAAACATTTCTGTCAAGTTTTATCGAAAAAAGGTCATCGGTTTCGACGACAAGTCGTATAAAGTTTTATTTTTATTTTTTAGCTCTGGCAGCCATGGTGTGCAGTGGATTGGAACCATTTAACAAATTTTGGTTAATGACCACCCAAGGAACATTTCTGTCAAGTTTCATCAAAATCTGATCATCGGTTAACATTTAATCTGAATAGATTATGAAGCAAATATCTAACCTGAACAAGAACTGACGAGATAGAATCGACTTGGTGTTTCACTTACACTTTTCGGCCATTTAAGTTACTAAAAATAGCTGTTTCATAAACTTTCAGAATGTCACTTAAACGAAAATTAATGTTCAGTCTATATATACTTTCCTATGTATAAATGTAAGGTTTTTAAATTGATCTTTTTGTGAGAACTTTATGCTTATATGTTTACTCATAAATTATTATTGTTTAAAAATTATTTAAAGATGCTATATGTGAAAAATTAAGACATTTTTTTTTTTTATTAAAGGGAGGTAATTTAGTAGGAAAATGTAATCAAAGCTATTAAAGCATGGCATTTCTTTTCTAACCATGTTGATATTATTACAGTCTATTCAAGCAAGATGCCTTTTGTTTTTACATAGTACCCATAGGTTCTGAAAAACAAGGAGCACTATTCCCAACAGAAGGATGTCACTCCCTATCACTGCATGAGCATCATAATAAAGAAATGTTTACTCAAACTGCAAGCTGCTCAATTGAAATAGGTATTTACCTCAAGCATACAGTTTTATAATGTGGCAAAATAATCGGACTACTAGATTGTCATTCGGACTAGTAAAATATGCCATTATGCTAGTCCAACTGGCTAGTAGGTTAAAATGTTTTTCGTGAAGACTGCAGACGAGAAGTCCTTAAAGGTTTTTCTATTTTTAACTCTCGCAGCCATGTTGTGCAGCAGACCGGAACCATTTGGGCAATTTTGGTTAAAGGGCATCCCGATGAACATTTATGTAAAGTTTCATCAAAATCTGATAATCGGTTTCTGAGAAGATGTAGTTTAACGGTTTTTTCTATTCTTAGCTCTGGTGCCCATGTTGTGCAGCAGACCAGAACTGTTTGGGCTATTTTGGTTAAGGACTACCCAAGTAACATTTCTGTCAAGTTTCATTGCAATACGATCATCGGTTTCTGAGGAGAAGTCGTTTAAAGGTTTTTCTATTTTTACCTCTGGGGGCCATCTTGTGCAGTGGACCGAAACCATTGAAGCAAATTTGATAAAGGACCATCCAAG
Organism: Mya arenaria; assembly: GCF_026914265.1. Taxonomy (NCBI): domain Eukaryota; kingdom Metazoa; phylum Mollusca; class Bivalvia; order Myida; family Myidae; genus Mya; species Mya arenaria. The sequence goes on from NC_069137.1 coordinate 15,839,288, forward strand.
GAACATTTCTGTTAAGTTTCATCAAAATCTGATCATCTGTTTCTGAGAAGATGTTCTTTGAAGGTTTTTCTATTTTTTGCCCTGGCAGCCATGTTGTGCAGCGGACCGGAACCATTTGAGCAATTTTGGTTAAGGACCACCCAAGGAACAATTCTGTCAAGTTTCATCAAAATCTGCCTATCCGTTTCAGAGGAGATGTCGTTTAAAGATTTTGCTATTTTTAGCTGTGGCGGCCATGTTGTGCAATGGACCAGAACCATTTGAGCAATTTTAATAAAGGACCACCCAAGGAACATTACTGTCAAGTTTCATCAAAATCTGCCGAACCGTTTCAGAGGAGATGTCGTTTAAAGATTTTGCTATTTTTAGCTCTGGCGGCCATATTGTGCAATGGACCGGAACCATTTGAGCAATTTTGGTAAAGGACCACCAAAGGAACATTCCTGTGAAGTTTTGTCAAAATCCGCTTATCAGTTTCAGAGGAGATGTCGTTTAAAGTAAAAGTTTACGCACGCACGCACGCACGCACGCACGAACTCACGACGGACAATCTGTGACGACATAAGCTCCATGGCCTTCGGCCAGTGGAGCTAAAAATTAATATGAATCCAAATTGATTAATGCACCATGGGTTAACAAAACAATCCAATATTTATCATAATAATAGCATAAGTCCTGCTAGTAAAAAATATGACACTCAGCTATGTCTGATTTGTTAAACAGAATGGGTTATGGTAACTTGTTAGTTGATTTTAATACAGGTTACAATTATTTTCCTTTGTTAACCCAAAGAGTACGGGATCAATATGTTCAAATGTGGTATAACTTAATAACTTAACTTAACATCCCAACCAAAAATGGAATACTATTGTAGATTAAAAAAATATTTTTTTTATTTGAAGAATAATTAATGTGTGTCAAAAATGATAAACACCGAAAAGAATTATCAAGATTTAGACTGTTATCTCATTCACTGGAAATAGAGACTCACTCACTGAGTGTCAGCCCTTGTGATTTTTAACGAGGCCAAATGTCTAAACACTATTTCTTTCTCTATAGCAGAAAAAAAAGCTGCAACAGTTTTCTCATTGTTTGTGTTGTTTGACTTGTCTTAGTTGAAACAAAACTGAGATCCATTAACTCCTCCACATGTTCATCATTGAAATGGCTAGCCACTCCATAAGTCATCTTGTATGATGCTGTACACCTTTTTGAAGTTTTAATTCGCTGAGAGCTTTTGTGTCTTGGCAAGTGACACTACTGTGGTGCCAGGGAGCATGTTCAGCCATAAGTCCAAGTATCATGGCCTCTGGATTGAATTGTCAGTCATTAACAGGAACAACTGGATGCACTGGCTGAGGTGTCTTTCATCCCTGACTTTTGTATCCATCAACATACCTGGATGGGGAAATACAAATTACAACTATAGAATTTAAATCTCCTCAAGAAGTTTTGTTGAACTGTCTCAAATAGAAAATAAAATGACTTCCTCCACGTAATTTATTTTACTACTACTACTACTTCATGTTGTTTTTTTTTTAATTTGAACCAAACCAATTTTCATTTTAACCTCCCATTATGGTCAACACCACTTCTTATTGAGAACAATGCTTCAAACATGAGAATAATAAAGAAACGGTTTACAGCGTAAACTTCAATCGGCCTAATAAAAATCGATTATTATGACACAATCCGAATCGGGATGTCCGAAATAATGCTACATGCGCAAAATTCATTCTCAGTTTGATCACTTTCTATTAACTTAAAAAGAAACGTTTCAGGAATTTCACTTAACAATAAATGGCAAATATACCCTTAAAATCAGCGATTCGATGTTTTTAGAAGTTGGTGGTGGTTGTTTTTTTCCAATTTTCCAATACCCGTTTATTCGTCTTCGTCGTCTGTCATATCCGGAATACGACCATCCGGATACTGTCTTCTAGTCCCATCGGTAATTTCCGTAATCACCGGATGCTATCTTAACCAATCATATAGCTCGATTGCCAAGACGTAAATAGGTTCGTTAATTTCCGGCTTTACACTTCCGGAAAACTCACCTTTCGTACCCATATTGTTCGAACTGAGCTCGAATCACTCCCTGTACCCCTCCCCCCTTGAAAAAAACTCAACGGATTTACATTAATCTCAAAATCGATCCGTGAGGCCTTAAATCCGGAATTCCGGATTAATCCGGAATTTTATCATCCCTGCACTCAGACTGGTTGATATACAAATATTAACAGAGAAAACAGAAAATGTAAACTTTGTTCACATGATACTGTTGAGTCTGAATACCATTTTCTACTTTGTTGTACAGCCTATTCAGACCTTAGAAAAAAGTATCATATTCAATATAATTGGCCAAATATGGCTAAATTTAAATATTTGATGTCAGTAAAGAGGGATTTATTTTTACAAAACATAGCTAAGTTTATATATAGTGCTATGAAATTAAGACAAGAAAAGCTAGAAGTTTAGCTGCTTCTATTGGTTATAATTTCGTATATATTATTAGGATATTGCTTTTGTAAATATATATATATGTAATGTTATCATATAATTGCTTTATAAATCAATATACTTTTGTGTCTTGGCCATTAGTAGATAGTTTGTAAATGGCCAAAGGCAAACATGCCGATTCGCCAATAAACTTAAATATTGAACCTAAAAAACTTGATTATTTTAAACATTTATAATGTTGGTCCCTCAATCAACTTTTGCAACGCTGCACAACCTTAAAGGAAACTTCTCACAGACTATTGCAAAAGATAATTAATTTATTAACCAAAGTAAACATATACTATATTTGACCCTCACTCACAGTGAGACTCATGCTTAGTCTTTTGAAACCGGAGATCTATGTTACTTATCCATTTGCATAGTCTGTGAGTCTATTTTTGGTTATTAATATTGATATATGTGTGTACTAACCATGGACTGTATGCTGGCCATGTAATGCTTGCAAAGGGCCTGGCTCCCCTTCCTTCATTGTGCCTTCTAGTGTAGGTCTGAAAAAATGAGCTATCTTTAATAATATTTGCAATAAATTATATAATTTATTATATTATATACAATACTTGTTAAAAAGTAAGATCAATTTCTTTTTATTTGAAGATCAAGCATAAATGATGAAAAATGTAATTATTTTAATTACTTAAATCATGTTCATTATTAAGAGCATTACCTTGTGTTCCACAGGTGAAGCTTAAATAATATTTCCAAATATGAGTTCACTAATTAAGCTCAACTAATTATAAGCAATAAAAACATAAAAAACAATCAGAAAACAGTTATTCTCAACATGCCATCTCCATAAAAGCTGAAGAAATAGCCATGTCTGTGGACATGTTTTGTGAATGATACCATGGAAATTGAGATCAAAGTCCAAGATAACAGCATGATGCTTATGAAAGTTTTATCTCCATTTTGATCTAAGGCACTTGATCTATTTGAAAGAGGTCATTTATATCAATTGAAATATTTGAAGTTTTTTCTAAACAGAGTTGTATGAAACATATACATAAACAATAAATAATATGGTTATAATACAATAAATATATAATAAGAAAATACAGAAAAACAACTTGAAGTTAACAGTTTGTTATTAAGAGATCTGATCGAAGAATCATCCATTAAGATTGAAATATAGATGATTAATCATTTGATTACAGAAATTCTGAGCTATAAGTTGGTAATATAGTGATGCTAAGCTTAAATGGAAGAATAAGATCGAAAAAAAATTCTAGATTTCAATTAACAATTTATTGTAGTAACACACAAAAATTAACCAAAAATTATAGGAAGTGCAATTATAAATTCATGCATTATGATGCAAATTGCAATCAAGCAAGTTATAGAAAGCTTAAAAGTAAAAATCTAAAACACTTTAGATATATTTTTTAATCTGCATGAATTAATAAAACCAGTAATTATATATCAAACTATTTATATACTGTAAGGTTTTCAAACATGAAAGATTATCTTCACAATGTTGATTGACAGACTTTTTGATTAATTGATTTGAAGTATTGATAATTGTTGCTATTAACTTTAAATAATTTAGAAAGTAAGTTTAATATTGAACTTGTATAATTATCGATTCAAAAATTTAATTCTTATTCAATCCCCAAATCATGTTATTAATTTATTTATAGCTTTAAAAATATTAATTGAAATTGCCAACAGGTTCAGATCTAATAAAAACTGTAAGAAAATAACTTGAGTTGATTTGTAACACTGGGCAGCTTTAAGGTTGGTTTTAGGTTAAAAAACTGTAAACTTTCTCTTGGGGGTAAAACAGATGGATCTTAGCTAACTTCTTTTAGCAATGTTCACAGGCGCAAGTCACAAAATAAAAAATCGGCCTATATATATGTTTATTAAGATATTATAGTATATAGCCCATATAGAACATTAAAAAAAGTTTGTGTCAAGTACCTGTGGCAATGTTTTTTATGAACTTGTAAATGATGATAATTCTTATTTGCCGTGGTGATATCTGCGCTATATGATATTGAAATATTACTCTTATTTTATTCAGATGATAAATGGTACTTTTTGCAAAATCAGCTCTAAATCTCTAAAATTTATTCTAAATGATGTTAAAAATTACTGGGAAAGCGTGGGATTAAAAATAAATGCAACAAAGACGAAATATTACAACCATGACCTGTGAAAATTGGAGGGCAACACATACAAACTTACAGATTTATAATTTAGTTTCCCAATAGAATTTTGAATTCCTAATCAAATACTTATAGGAATACATTTTGAACAAATGGCAAATTCAATAACTCTCAAAAACTGATTGCTCATGCATCTTTTTTACTGAATGAATTGATCATCAAATAAATTAACAAAACTGACATTTCCAATAATTAGTATTATTTTGATGTGTTAGTGGGCTCTGAGTTCTGTTGTAAATCTGGGATATGTTTTTTCTGATACTTGGCAAACTGAGGTACGGATAATATCCCCCCCCCCTGGATGATTGCCCCCCCCAGACATTAGCCCCTAGGACCATAGCCCTCCCGGAAGATAGCCCCCCCCCCTTCTTAGTGAAAAAACGGACGATATCCCCTCCAATATTAAAATGCATATTATAACCAGTTTATTTAAGCAAATTTGCAAAACATAAAATGAAACAACCCAAAGGCATAAATCAATGAAAAAAAATCATGAATAGTGAAAAATAAATGGAAAAGCATGTGATTTTACAATGAAACATATATTATTTTAAAAGTTAATTGTTTTCTCTGTTATTTGTTGACTAAGCACTTATTTAATAATCTTTGATCAGTAAGTTCTCACCTTTAATTATCATTTGCATTGACTTTTAATTATTTAATAGGGTGATAATCCTTAATGCGATAATGACATTATATGTTTTATTTGTTTTGAAGATGTTTTAGTGCAATCCAGTTGATAATTACTGATTGACCTAACACATTAATTCATAATAGTATACAATTCACATGGTGGAAACATCAAAGTTGTTTGCCTAATTGAACGTAAAATAATACTTAAATAAAGGGTATTTATCATTTGTCCAGTTTATAATTATACTTTGAGTCATTTACATTTCACAATCCAATGCTAAATGAAGATTTTGCTTGTCGCCCTATATAAGTCAATAAATATTGATAGCATTATTCATTTTTAATTGATAATTACAATACGAAAATTATAGACACATGATGCCAATTTAAGCTGCTACTCCAGATATCAATAATTTACCTAGATTAAGAACATATACACATTATTTAAACATGCTAGCTTTTATTACAGAAAAACACTTGAAATAAATTTCAATATGCTCTAGCATGTTTTACAATTTCCACCCATAACCTTGGAACCAAGACGAGCAGGTATATTACTTGACTCATCGGTAACTGAAAGGATACATGTATAATGCAATATGCGTTTGAATGTTATTTCCAACTACAAAAGGGGCACAAAATATAGGGAATTAGAAACAAGTTCTTCAAGAATTATTTTTTCCACTCTGGCTCACAAATTTGTATTTGTGTTAAGTTGCATTTCAAGACATTAAAAAGACCACATATAGATTAGCAAAACATATTTACTTTGCTATACAGCTAAGAAGGATTTCTCATAACATAAGGCACATATTTCCTTTAATACCTGATTGAGTTGCTGCTATATTTCATGTTACTTTTCTAACAAATTTTTACATTTATAACCTCTTGCAACATTAGGATGCTTTATTGTTCATGATAAATTGCAACTAAAAAGTGAATTCCTACACTTATTCAATCATATATAATTAAGGCATAGCTGAAATCTACAATAAAGTTATTTTTCTGCAAAACTAAAATGTAATCTTTTGATAAATCACTGTTGGCTTTCTTATTGTTTAAATGCAAGTTAACTTAATTGCAGCATATTCCATCCGAGGATATTGTAACCATTCTTTTATCAAAATATATGCCAGTAAAGTTTAATTTATAAATATAAAGAGTACATGTTGATATTCATAACAAGCTTAATGAGGCCTTTTGTTTATCCTTTCTATTGGGTTTTGCATTGTTGCATATATGTACACTGTACAACAGGTATAATTTAAGTACTGTAAACCTGTGTTAACATTAAACATTAATTCTGTTCATATTTTTCGAAATAAAAAAGGAACTTTGTTTTGAATCTTTCAACAGAACTAAAACCAAGTTTCTATAATAATATTATAATCATGCAAAGCATTGACAATGTTCTTGTAAGATTTATGGCATTTCCTGAAAATAAACTGGCTTCATACTTCAAAGCATTTATGGCCTGTTTGTATGGCCCTTAAAGTGTGATGATGGTGACACCATTCTGTGTATTAGTAACATTCAAAATCAACAGGAAATGCCCTTACACCAGACATGATGGTCATAAAAATTACTGTTAAATTGGTAGAATTTCAAAATTATGGTTTTTACATCTCATTAATATACTGACAATTATAAAATAATAAATTATAATATTATATATATTTCCAATTTGCAGCAGCAGCGTTTTCATTTGGGAACATACAAGTGATAAAATAAGTCCAAAACAAATAAGGATAATAAACACTAATTTTCCTTCTATTTCAAAATTTTATTGACTTTTCCTCACACCTACACACATCCAGTCACCTCATGTTTTTCATGATTTTATTTTTTTGGGAATAAATTAGGAATGTTGTTTTGGCTTGGGTTAACAGACAATACTCAGCAAAATAAAACCAACTTAAATTACTAATTTTTATTTTAAATGAAATATGATATAACATAATTTTAAATTATTATTCAAGAGTGCAGCTTAAAGAGTGACAATATTAATGTTTTATCTATTAAAAAAATCCTTATTGAAGAGAAGTTCAAAACATTCCACCCAAATCTGTAAATGTTTTTCATATAAAGATATTTTTTTAACATTAA